>NW_025411050.1:252-612 GCF_002201575.2 Neomonachus schauinslandi | reverse complement strand
TGTTTATATATGTTTATATTCATATATACAGATGAACAGAGATGCAAATATCCTCAACAAAATACTAGCAAACTGAATTCAAGAGTACATAAAAAGAGTCATATACCATGTTCAAGTGGTATTTATTCCAGGGAGGCAAGGATGATTCAACATATATAAATCAGTCAATGTGATAGATCACAGTTACAAAATTAAAGATAAAAACCATTGATTATCTCAATAAACGTAGAAAAAAAATCTGAAAAAAAATTGACATCTATTTATTATAATTCTCAACAAAGTGTGTATAGAGAAGTACATCAACATAATAGAGGCCATTTATGACAAACCAACTGCTAAAATATAATGGTGAAGAGCTGA
>NW_025411050.1:0-152 GCF_002201575.2 Neomonachus schauinslandi | reverse complement strand
AAGGTAATATAAAAGGCATTGGCAAGTCAGCAAGGAAGAAGCAGTGCCATCATTTGCAGGTGATATAATAGTATATATATAGAAACTGTGAATGGCTACCAGACACTGTTAGAACTAATAAATAAGTTCAGTAATGTTACAAGGTATAAAAT
>NW_025411049.1:0-5522 GCF_002201575.2 Neomonachus schauinslandi | reverse complement strand
TGCCTGTGTTCTTCTTTAGGATTTAATGGACTCCTGTCTCACATTTAGATCTTTCTACCATTTGGAGTCTATTTTTGTGTGTGGTGTAAGGAAATGGTCCAGTTCATTTTTCTGAATATGGCTGTCTAATTTTCCCAACACCATTTGTTGAAGAGACTGTCTTTTTTCCATTGGACATTCTTTCTTGCTTTGTTGAAGATAAGTTGACCATAGAATTGAGGGTCCATTTCTGGGCTCTCTATTCTGTTCCATTGATATGTGTCTGTTTTTCTGCCAGTACCATACTGTCTTGATGATGACAGCTTTGTAATAGAGCTTGAAGTCCGGAATTGTGATGCCGCCAGCTTTGCTCTTCTTTTTCAACATTCCTCTGGCTATGCGTCGTCTTTTGTGGGAGGGGCCTGTTGCCGTGGTTCTCAACTGTCTTTTCCGGAGGCATAATTACCCAGCCCTTGCTGCAGGTGGAGCTATATAATCTGCTTAGGTTTGCTCTTGGGAGCTTTTGTTCCCTGCAAGCTTTTCATACAGCTTTGGAGGACGAACGTGAAAATGGTGACCTCCCAATCTCCACCCTGGAGGAGCCGATAACTCCGGGCCCCACTCCTCAGTGAGATCCCAGAGAAAAGCCGTCAATCACTCCTATCTCCCTGGCCTCTGGCCGCACTTGTGTTAACCTGTCCTGTGACCAAGTGATTCTGTCTCTCGAACAGACACCGAGTGGAGTCCACAAACCCAGCAGATACCTGCAGTGCGCTCCTGTGCCGCTCCTCCCAGGGGAGGAAGGGGAGTCTCCCGGGAACTGCCCCTTGTTGGGTCCCTACTGGAGGAGCAGTGGCCCGACTGTGCCGCAGATCACAGTCTATGGCAACCCGGAACTGAGAGACCACTCCTTGGCTCCGTCTCTGAAACGGGCTTCCCTGCCCCGATACCTGGGAGCTCTGCCGCACTCAGACACCCCCGGTCTTTCTGTGACCCCAAGGGTCCTGAGACCACACTTTCCCAGTGAGTGTTCCACCCCCCGCTTAGCCACTGGAGTGACGGCCCTCAGCAAAGCCGACTTCTAAAAGTTCTGATTTTGTGCTCCACGTCTCTATCCCTTGCAGGAGCAGCTGATGGAGGCCCCCTAGCCCGCCATCTATCTTCCCAAAAATCACCTTGGATTCACTTCTCCACATGTCCTACCTTCCAGAAAGTGGTCGCTTTTCTGTTCAGTGAGTTGTAGCTATTCTCTTTGATCTCCTGTTGAGTTCATAGATGTTCAGAATGGTTTGATCCCTATCTAGCTGAATTCCTAGGACCAGACAAAATTTAGATCTCCTACTCCTCCACCATCTTGCTCCTCCCCTGCAATCTATGTTATTTAGTGAATGGTTTATTATGGGACTCAGTCGGTTTTCTTAATTAAGTTATTTTCTTCATTGTTGAATTCAAGTGTTCTTTGTATATTTCGAATACAATTGTTTTTCACATGTATCTTTTGGAAAGAGATCCTTTTTTTTCAAGATTTTCTAAGTCTGGAGCTTGCTGTTTATTTTTGAGATTTTGAGATCATAAGATTTTCATTTTAATAAATTGCAGCTTATCAATTTTTTATAAATAATTTATGCCTCGGGATTGGAGCCAGTCTGGCTTGTGAGCTTCGCTGAGGAGCCAGAGGTTGGGCCGCAGTTACCTCCATATCTGCCCCTGTTCCCCGACCCCTCAGAGGCATGGTGTGAGGGGCAACATTGAAACATCCCAGGGAGATTGAGGCCAGGCTGTGGAGCCCTGGCTCCACAAAGTGGTGGTGCTGCACCCCTCTGCCCGGCCCCTCCCTGGCCTCAGGCCCCCAGACACCGAGCCACCACCTCTTTTCCAGAGAAGACCCCACAACTGACTCTGCAGCACCCCACCGCACCCCACAATGAGCCATGCTTTCCAACACTAGAACAAATTTTGCAGAACATAAAACAAGAATATAGTCCTTATCAGAGGTGGAGACATTTAGAAGTTGTTCTGAATCAGAGTGAAGCTTGTACTTCGGAAAGTCAGCCTCATTCCTCAGCACTCACAGCCCCTAGTTCTCCAGGTTCCTCTGGGATGAAGAAGGACCACCCCTCTTTTCCCCTCCGACAAGTCAGAATATGTGAGCATCTTTTAAAAGACTCTGAAGAGAAAATTCGGGAGGAATATGAGCAAATCCTCAATACCAATCTAGCAAAACAATATGAACCTCTTGTGAAATGCACACATGATCAGATTATGTGACGATATGGGACAAGGACAACAAGCTATGTGTCCTGAAGCTTTCTTGCATATGTGGGTACCAGGTTTGACCTCAAGAGATGGCTGCTGTACACTTTTTGCAACTGGTTTGTTATCACATTTCAGCTACAACTTGGCATCCTGAGAACACGTAACCATTTCTGCAGGTCCACTTTATACAACTTGAAAGACCTTAAAACTTTCTGGTTGCCACAAGCATATCTTTCTTTTCTGCTCATCCAATAAACAGCTGTGCCCTACTGTGATAGATTTTCCAAACAAAAATACCTGGAGCAGCAGTTTAGCAAAATATGCCCTCAGTGGCACTCAACAAATGGGGTTTCCCCAAGCACGGTTCTGTAAGAAGTGTGTGTGACTGTGTGTGTATATGTTTGTGTGTGTGTGTGTGTGTGTGTGTATTTTAAGTTATTATGTATATTGTGCAAATATTTTTTTGATCTTGGGGGTTCTGGCTGTGAATTTGATGCACGACAATTATAGTTAAAAACATTTGCTTGGTCTACAGAAGATCATTAATGTTTTGTGACCATATAAGTTGTCACGGTGGATTGTTTTATGTTGTAGGTGTTATTGTTAAATACAGGGACTCTTTCCAGGCACAGAATATGAATCATAAATTAGGATGGGCACTAGGGGTGATTATGAGGACGTAGCAAAAGTCTGTGGTCCTAGGTCTACAAATGCGTGTTGAGGAATTAGGACAAAGTGGAGACGGGCCGTTTGACACATGGACTCTGCCTAGCCATGTTGAAAAATACTTTGATTCCAAGCCTTCAAATACCCATGTGGAGTCTGTGCTCACCTCATTCACACAGAGAGCTCCTGGACATAGAACCGCTAAAAAGAAAAGGTCTCCCTGCAGCAGGAGCATCAGGGTTTGCTTGGGAGCACGACACAGGTGAGCGTGGAGCTGGGTCAACCCCTGGTGGCACTGCTACTTGGGAGGAGCCCCTCTGCCTTTGTATCAGTTATTAAAAACAGAATTTGGACCCTTTGGTCAGGCTCCCCCAAATTCTTCTAAGAAGTGAGCATGTTCAATGGCTTGAGCTTTGTTTTGGCAACCCCATGCGCAAGGTTGCTTACGGACTGTTCTGCACCTTGTTTCCAAGGCTGTGCAACAGAAAGTAGCCTCTGTTTTGAGGAGGTGGAAGTTAAGTATACATTTATTTTTGACTGTGACTTGTTCAGGACCCCATTTTACAAAATACCTTGTTTCCTTTATTATTGTTTCTAGAAATGAAAGTTCTATTAAAATTGTCCTAGTTTGAATAGAGAACAGTTTTATTAATTAGGGCTTATTTTGAAAAATTCTGAGTTTAATTCAAGTGTATGCCAGTACCTTCCAAAGTAAGGTAATATTCAGAGACAGTGTTCTTATCACATGGCTTAGAGAAATTCTGGAATATTCTTATTCAAAGATTCAATGAATGTTTTGACTTAAATTTAACCAAACCTGCAACATTTTTCTTTGCACATTTTCATTATATACTGTTAACAAGCTTAGTTGCAAACAAATAAAATACTTAAGCTATTTGTTAAAATAATAGTAAGAATTTAGGCCTCGGGACCTATGGCTGTCATTGGTGAAGCGCATGATACTTGATCTCAGGGTTGTAAGTTTAAGCCCCATGTTTGGTGTAGAGATTTCTTTTAAAAAATCTTTAAAAAGTAATTTATGTGTTCGTATTGTATCTAATGTTCATGTATCTATGTATCATGTTAATTGATGGGTAAATACCGAACCACACTGGAATCCTCGGAATAAAATGATATTTTTAATGTATTGTTGGATTGTGTTTGCTAATGTTTCATTGACGATTTTATTGTGCAAAGATATACCAAACATAATATCTACCATTTTCTACACTTTTACTTAAACTTTGATGGAAGAAGGGAGAGTAGCATCTACTCGACTGCCATGTTATCGACTTACCCCTGAAGTGTGACGTTTCCTGAGGTCTTAATGGCCCATGTCTTCATTAATACTGGTGTCTGCATTTTAGTGAATGGTGACGATGAGTGACACATTTAGCTTTCTACTGGTTAAGTCCTTTCTCCCTCACCATGAACTTCACTATGAATACATCCCAAATATGATTTTTTCATCTTGAAGGAAAGTTAATCTGCTTTCTTTTAAAACATGGCCTCCAGACAATGATGTCAGCAGGGACACTGAGAAATCCATAGATCATTGGCAATCTGAGCTTCCTGGTGACTGGCCACCCGAATGGGGACAACCTGAGAATGTCCTGGTGATTGGCCAGGACATAGTTGTGACATCACAATAAGGCATTGTGATGCCCCAGGGCTGTTATAAAAGCCTCAGAAAGACTGAAGCTGCACTAAGGAGAGAAATGGCCCTTAGCCACAGCTCTTCCTGCTATTCCTCAAATTCTCTGCCCACTTCTCTGTCCCTGCCCATTCCAAGCCACCTGCCCACACCTCCTGCCATGCACCTGGCAACTCCTAGACCAGTTTCACACTGTGAGTATGGCCTGGCTACTCAGGGGCACATTCCCATTTCTCATATGGGAGTGGGACACTGGAAATCAGAGCACCAAGGATTCTCCGCCACCTGGGCCCCACACCTCTGGGTTCAGAACTCGGCTCAGCACAGGAAAGCTGAGTCCACATCCTGACGGTGCACTGAGCACACTACTACTTTGGAGCCCTCCAACCCAGCTCAGCACAGGGACCATGAATGATTGAATATCCATCTGACCCGATGTGCAAAATGTGTACAATGACTCCAGACTCCTGGCAGAGAGGGAGTTTTATGAAACAAGTAAGTACTGGGAGATGGACTCGGCACATCGTTGGACACAGTGCCAATCCTTGAAACACATGCCCTCAGACCAAAAGCTGTCTGACCTAGCTCAGTAGCTGAAATACCACTACTACTACTACTACTACTACTACTACTACTACTACTACTACTACTACTACTACTACTACTACTAATTGTTTTAGGATGAAGTGCTCTCAACATTTCTGTTAAGGCCATCTGGTCCAGTATGACATGCAAAGCTCTGCTTCCTTGGTGATCTGCTTAGATGATCTGTCCATTGCTGTGATTGGGGTGTTAAAGTCCACTCCAATTATTGTAATATTTTCAAAGTTTTTCTTTAATTTTGTTATTAATTGGTTTATATATTTGGGTGTTCCCAAGTTAGGGGCATCAATATTTAAAATTGTTAGATCTTTTTGTTACCTAGACCCCTTTATTATGATATACTGTCCTTCTTTATCATTATTAT
>NW_025411048.1:446-5523 GCF_002201575.2 Neomonachus schauinslandi | reverse complement strand
GGGATGCAAGGGTGGGTCAACATTCACAAGTCAATCAGTGTGACAGACACATTAATAAGAGGTCTATATAAATAAATAGAATATTGCTCACCTGAGATAAGCAGCCCCTAATATTCATAGTTGACCAGATATTATAAGAATACCTTGGTATTGCTTGGAGCTGACCTTGTTGTTCCTCTATTAAAGATACACAAGGTCACAGAAAGCCATGGTGACCATAAAAATGGAAAATTAGGGCAAAAAGATGTCTGCAATCTATTGACTGTACACTGTGGATATGTTGGTTTATATGGCAAAGTAAAGTCCAGGTTACAGATGGAATTAAGGTTGCTAATGACTTGACTTTAAAATAGAGAGATTATGCAGGATAGCAATGTGAACCCAAACTAATCACGAGGGTCTTTAAATGTGGGAGCAGGAAACTGAAGGAATCAGAGAAATGACAGTGTGAGGTTTCAGCTCAATGTTGCTGACCTCAAAAGTCAGGGAAGGAAGGCACCAGCCATGGAGCTCAGGAGATATCTAGAAAGTGAAAAGGCAAGGAAACTATTCTATTCTAGAGTTTCCAGAGGAAATGCAGCCTGACAATGACTAGATTTTAGCGCAGTGAGACCAATTTCAGACTTCTGACCACATGAAGTGTAAGAAAATAAACTGGTGTTTTTAAAGCTAATAAGGGTACAGTAATGTGTTCTATCAGCAATAGGAAACTAATACCATCAATATTGAATATTGAACACAGCAACTCTGTGACCATGATGGACCACGGCAAAAACAAGACCCTGCCCGATCCTGTGTGAACACAGGCACAACACGAACATCACCCAAGTCAGAAAACTACTGAGCATTTCCCTTTCCTACAAATGAATGACTGTGGCTTTGTTACCAGTGACTGTTAGCCTTGCTCTGATAGGGTTCACCTATGTAAGAGTTATTAAGACAGCCAGTCATAGAATTCCTCATGCTTGCTGACAGCAGCAATCCAAAGCAAACCCCACTTCCTAAAAGCCTTGCACAATCCCCTAACACAAACCTGAACATTATATATTCTTTCTATAATTTTCATCCTGAGATGTCCTATGATTCCCCTAAGATGGGTGCTCCCCACACTACAATAATTAATAGACCCATTTTTTAATTGGGTTTATTATTAGGGAACATAGTCACTGAAATTGTAATTCTGTTGTATGGCGACTGATGGTAACTGCACTTGCCTGAGCATAGCAGCATAATATTTAAGCTTGTGGAATCTCAAATTGTGGAATCTCAAGTTCTTGCACCTAAAACTAATGCAACATTACATTTTGACTATACTGAAATAAAATTAAAAATAAATAAAGCCATCTCTTTCTTTTTATTCCCAGTTGATTTTTTATTATTAATTTTTCCATTCTACTATAGTTAATATACAGATCCTATGGTATCTGTTTTCACTGACCGGCTTATTTCACTTAGCATAATACACTCAAGCTCCATCCATGTTGTTGCAAATGGCAAGATCTCGTTATTTTTTATGGCTGTATCATATTCCATTTTTGGGGTGTGCGTCTGTGTGTGTGTGTATTATAATATATATTATATATATAAATACATATATATTTATATGGTTTATATGTATGTGCATGTGTGTTTACATACATACCACATCTTATTGATCTACTGATCTACAGATGGACCCTTGGGCTGCTTCCAGAATTTGGCAATTGTCAATAATGCTGCTGTAAACATAGGGGTGTATATATCGCTTTCAATTAGTGTTCTTGTATTCTTTGGGTAAATACCCAGGAGTGTGGTTACTGGCTTGTACGGTACTTGTGTTTTTAACTTTTTGAGGAACCTCCATACTGTTTTCCACAGTGTCTAGACCAGCTTGTTTTCTCATCAATAGTGCAAGAGGGTTCCTTTTTCACATCCTCACAAACACTTGTTCTTTCTTTGTGTTGTTGATTTTAGCCATTGTGACAGGAATGAGGTGGTATCTCATTATAGTTTGATTTGAGTCTCCCTGATGATGATGATATTGAGCATCTTTTCATGTGTCCGTGGGCCAATGGGACGTCTTCTTTGGAAAAATGTTTGTTATGTCTTCGGTCCATTTTTAATTGGATGATTTGTTTATTGGGAGTTGAGCTGTGTAAGTTCTTTATATATTTTGGAAATTAACCCTTTATTGGATAGCTGTTTGCAAATACCTTCTCTGATTCTGGAGGTTGTCTTTAATTTTCATTGATTGTTTCCTTTGCTGTACAGAAGCTTTGCATTTTGAGGTAGTCCCAGTAGTTTATATTTTATTGCCCTTGTTCAGGAGATCTATCTGGAAAAATGCTGCTAAGGGCACCTGGATGGCTCAGTCTTTAAGTGTCTGCCTTTGGCTCAAGTCATGATCCCAGGGTCCTGGGATTGAGCCTCACATCGGGCTCCTGGCTCAGCGGGAACCCTGCTTCTCCCTTTCCCACTCCCCCTGCTTGTGTTCCTGTTCTTGTTATCTCTTTCCCTCTCTCTGTCAAATCAATAAAAAAGTCTTGAAAAAATAAACTTTTAGAAAAATGTTGCCACAGCTGATGTCAGAGACATTACTGCCTGTGCTTTCTTCTAGCATTTTTATGTTTTCAGGTCTCATATTTAGGTGTTTAATTCATTTTGAATTTATTTTTGTGTATGGCATAAGAAAGTGATCCAGTTCATTCTTTCCCATGTAGCTGACCAGTTTTCCCAGCACCATGGTTGAAGAAATGTTCTTTTGCCCACTGGACATTCTTTCCTGATTTTTTTGAAGATTGATTGACTCTAAAATTGTGTTTGTTTATTTTTTTTCTATTATATTCTGTTGATCTATGTGTCTGTTTTGTGCCAGTAACATACTGTCTTTATTAAAAAGCAATGTAATATAATTTAAATCTGTAATTGTAATATTTCTCTTTCAAAACTATTCGGCTATCAGGGTCTTTTCTGGTTCCATTTAATTTTAGGACTTTTTTGTTCTAGTTCTGTGAAAAATACTATTGGAATTTTGATAGGATTGCATTACATGTATAGATTGCTTTGGGTAATACATTTTAACAGTGTTTGTTCTCCAATCCATGAGCATTGAAAGCCATTTCATTTCTTTCTTTTGTCTTCAATTTCTTTCAATGTTTTATAGTTTTCAGAGTAAAATTCTTTCACCTCTTTAGTTAGGTTTATTCCTAGGCATTTTATTGTTTTTAGTGCAACTGTAAATGGGATTGTTTTCTTAAATTCTTTTTCTGTTGCTTTATTATTAGTATGTAGAAATGCAATGGATTTCTCCACATTGATTTTGTATCTTGTGACTTTACTGAAGTAATTGATCAGTTCTAGTATTTTCTTGGTGTTTTTTTTTCAGGTTTTCTATATACAGTACCATGTTACCTGCAAATAGCAAAAGTTTTACTACTTCCTTACCAATTCAGATGCCTTTTATTTATTTTTGTTGTCTATTTGCTGTAGCTAAGACTTCTAGTTCTATGCTGAATAAAAGTGGTGAGGGTGGACATTGCTGTCTTGTTCGTGACCACAGAGGAAAAATCTCAGTTTTTCCTCATTGAGTATGGTGTTTGTTGTGGGGTTTCATATATAGCTTTTATGATGTCTCTATATATGTTACCTCAAAATTACTTTGTGGAAGGTTTTTATCATGACTGGATATTGTACCTTGTCAAATGCTTTTTCTGTGTTTTTGAAATAATCATGTGATTTTTAAAGTTTCTCTTACTGATGTTATGTCTCATGTTAATTGATGGGTAAATACCGAACCACACTGGCATCCTCGGAATAAAATGATATTTTTAATGTATTGTTGGATTGTGTTTGCTAGTGTTTCGTTGAGGATTTTTGCATCTATGTTTATCAGAGATATTAGCCTGTAGAGCTGTTTTTTAGTGGTTATTTATCTGGTTTTGGTATCGGGGTAATGCTGGCCTCAAAAAATAAATTTGGAAGTTTTCCTTTTCTTCTATTTTTTGGAATTATTTGAAAGGATTAGATGTACCAGTTTTTGTTTTTTTTTTTAATTTTTGTTAGTATTTACCTATGAAGCCAACTGGTCTTATAATTTTGTTTCTTGGGAGTTTTTTATATTACTGATTCAGTCAACTTGTTGAAATCAATCTATTCAAATTTTCTATTTCTTCCTGCTTCAGTTTTGGTAGGTTATATGTTTCTCGGAATTTATCTATTTTTTTCTGTTTGGGCTAATTTGTCAGCATGTTGCTTTTCATAATATTTTCTTATAATTGTATTTCTGTGGTTTTGGTTATTTCTCCTCTTTCATGTTTGATTTTTGTGTCCTTTCACTTTATTTTTGAAGTGGGTGGCTAGAACTTTGTCAATTTTTAAAAATATTAGAGAGAGTTTGTGAGAGAGTGGGGGGAGGGGCAAAGGGAGAGGAAGAGAGAGAATCTCAAGCAGACTGCTCACTGGGAGAGAAGCCCCACACGGGTCTCAGTCTCACAACCCTGAGATCATGACCTGAGCCAAAATCAAGAGTCAGACACACAACCGACTGAGCCACCCAGGCACCCCTGAAATGAAATTTATTAGAAGGGTTTAGCAGCAGATGTGAGCAGACAGAAGAAAAGATCAGCAAGCTGAAGGTAAGACCATCAAAATTATTCAGCCTGAGGAACAGAAAGAGAAAATTATGAAAAATGAACACAGCCTGAGGGATCTGCAGGACATCATCAAGCATGCCAAATACACTTCATAGGAGCTCCAGGAGGAGAATATATAGAGAGGAACAAAACGTTTGTGAAAATCTAATCTCCAGAAACTTCCAGAATTTAATGAATTTACACATCTAAGAAGCTTAATGATCTCCAAGGAGGATAAACTCAAGAAATCTGTGCCAAGACACATTACAGTCAAGTTGTAACTTGAATTTGCAAAGCAACAAGAACTTGAAAGCAAGAGAATCAACTTGTCATATATAAGGGATACTAAATAAGATTTTAACAGTTGATTTCTCATCAGAAATCATGGATGCCAGGGGCACCTAGGTGGCTCAGTCATGTAGTGTCTGCCTTTGGTTCAGGTCATGATCCTGGGGTCCTGGGATCGA
>NW_025411048.1:0-346 GCF_002201575.2 Neomonachus schauinslandi | reverse complement strand
TAAGATTTTTCTTACTTATTGAGGTAGGCCTGTATTGCTATAAACTGTCCTCTTAGAACACCTTTTGCTGATGTATTTTGGACAGTATTGTCTTCATTTTCTTTCGTTTCCAAGGACTTTTTAAGTTGTTCTTTGATTACTTGGTTGACCCATTCATTGTTTAGTAGCATGCTATTTAACCTCCATGTATTTTTGGACTTTCTGGAATTTTTCTTGTGTTTGGTTTTGTTTCTTTGTTTGTCTATTTTTCTTGTGGTTGATTTCTAGTTTTATGGCATTGTGGTAAAAAAAGATGCATAGTATAACTTTGATCTTTATGAATTTGTTGATGCTTTTTTTGTGGCCT
>NW_025411047.1:0-5525 GCF_002201575.2 Neomonachus schauinslandi | reverse complement strand
GGCCCCGAATGTGCCCTGGCACACTGGCACGCGGGGACCTCACCTGGACCCAGGGGCACACAGCTCTCCCCAGCCCCCCAGCGTCCCCCCTGCACACCCCTTGGCCCCGACTCTGCCCCGGCACCCCGGCACGCGGGAACCTCACCTGGACCCAGGAGCACACAGCTGGCAGGAAGGTGTTTTGGATAAGCTTGAGCGCGTCCCGGGCGGAGTGGATGACAGCGTGATTGTCCTCGTCCTCACGCACCCTCAGGCTGTCTGTAACAAAGCACACAGGGTCACTGGAGGCACCAGGGCAGGTCCCCCAGCACCACGGAGGGACCACCCACACCGCTGCCCATTCTTCCCCAGCCATGTTCTGCCCCGGACCCCATACCTCGTGCCTGACAAACAGATGCACTACTTTAAGATTCTGATTTTGGCGCAGACCGTTTTAGCCTGAGTGTGATGCCTCCCTCCACACCAGACCGAGAGACCCCACGCAGCATTCTCACGGACAGACAAACCCCAGCCCATCCATCGAGCCCCGGGAGCCCTGGAGCCCCTTCCCATTACTGCCCACACCACTGCTCAGCCCCACAGCCCTGCCCCCGCGTCCCACCACCCCAGCCTGTCTTCAGCCGGGCACCCCCACCTCCTGCATGTGGCCTGCTGCCCGCCCCCCCCCGCCCAGCCAGACAGCTGTTAGTTCCCTGGGGCTGGTGGGACCCAAGATGCCTGGGGGTAGCAGATCTTCACACAGCTAGGCAGCCTGACTGCCCTTCCTCTGTGAACACCTCTAAAGGGCTCCCAACCACACCTGCATCATCTCAAACATGGTGAGAAGCTGCTATCCAGCCACGTTGTCCTCCAAGCCAGAGTGGGGGGGTGCCTGATCCTTGACAGTCACCCTCCGATCCTGATGGGCCTGTGACCAGGCACTGCAGCCTCCCCAATCCCTTGGAGAATTAGGCCTGCCCATCGCAAGGAGGACCTTGGGGTGGAGCCACAGACCCCAAGCCTCAAGTCACCCCTCACCCCAACCTTGGAGACCCTGCACTGCTCACGGTCCCAAGAAGCCTGGGCTCTCACCAGCATCCCCAGGGCCCATGGCTGAGGGAAGAGCGCCCTGGCCAGCCAGCAGGAGCCGGCGGTTACCTGAGGAGAGCTCCACGTCTAGCGTGTACTTGTGGGAGCCCAGTCCATGGCGCCGCACAAACCCTTCCTCGTCGCTGTCGCTGTCCTCCTCCTCGGCCCCTGTGGCCGTCTGCGGCGGCCCCTCCCCACTGCCAGCTCCCGGATGGCCGGCCCAGGCGGGCAGGGTCTTGCTACAGCAGGGCTGCTCCTCGTCCCCGTGACTGCCAGCGCCGGCCTGGCAAGGGGCACTCTGCTCAGACACACTGAAGGCCACCGTGGACAACGAGGCGCCCAGGCCTGTGGCGAGGTCCAGGGGCAGCAGCAGCCTGAAGCAGCTCTCCACCTCCGTGAGACAGCACCGAATCTCCTCGGACATCTCTGCAGACACAGGCACCGCCTGTCGGGGCCCGCCCGCGAACGGCACCACTCCCCCAGGGCAGGGCCCGAGATCACAAGGAGGGCCACGTCCCAGCAGCAGGGGGGCCCCAGCGGCACGCGGGCTGTGTTACACGGGACTGCAGGCCACCCGAACCTGCGCCTCCTCCTTCCTCCCCCAACCGAGGCCGGTGCCCCAGGCGTGTGGAGGCTTGGTGATCATTGAGAAGCCACCAGCTCAGCAGCACAAGGCCACCCTCTGCGATGTCCTTGGAAACAGACTCAGGTCTGGACTTCTGCTGCGAGTTTCACTGGTGCCCCGGGAACACCAAGTGGGCTGTGCCACCACGAACAGAGCTTCGGAGGACAGAGGCCACTGGGGAGCCATCAGGACACACACCACTCCCCAGTCCTCCATTCGGAGCGCAGCTCGACCGTTCCGCTCCGGCCGGCTACTTCCTGACAGGGATCTCCCTGGGGCCGGCCAACACCCTCCTCAGGGGACAGAGGACTGCTCCCAGCCTCTTCCGGGGCCAGGCACCCCAGAAGTGCCTTCAGCTGGGGCCTGCCCCTCACGGAAAGGGCCAGCTGCTCAGAAGCGTCAGGTTTTGGGCGCCGGCGAGAGCAAACAGGGGCCATGAGATGAACAGGCACAACTCCCTGCTTCCCCCAGCCGAGACCTTCACCGAAGCACAGTGCCCACACGGCTCCGCCAGGGGGCGCGGGAGAGCAGTGGCCACCCAGATGTTCCTGGGGACAGGGCTGGGGTCTGCCCCCTCCCCCCCACCACTGCAGCGGCAGGGTGGGCGGGCTGCACAAGGCCCTGGGAGGCGCGGCAGGCAGGGCACCCGCCCTCAGGCTTGAGAACTCACTCACCCTCCATCTCCCTGATGGCCTGCTCAGACCTCTCCCTGTAGATTCTATCCAAGCGCTTCCGCTTCTCCTCCTCCCGCTTTCTTTCTGCCAGAGTCCGCGCGCTCACGTCCTGAAAATCCACCTGGGAAATTGAAGTGGACATGAGACCTGACTGCACAGAACACAAAGAAAATAGGTCAAACACAGGCCTAGGAGAAGACGTGCCAGCACCAGCACAGAGCCAGGCCCTCTGGGTCCATGGGGTCCAGTTCTTCCGAACACCAAGAAACACATCTGACAGCAACGATCGATCCCCCGCAGAGGCACGGCCAGCACATCTTCCAGAAAGCAGCATGCTGCTGCGAGGAGTATGGGGGGAGGCTGCTCGCCCCACCCAGGGGCCTGGAAACACCCCGGGAGGGGACCCCGGATGTGTAGTGCCAGGCAGCATGCTCAGGCTGTGGCGGGGACCGGCCAGCCACCTGGACAGGAGGGCAGGGGCAGCAGCAGCCAGTCCTGGTGGGTCTCATGCACCCAAGGCCACCAGAGCCCACAGCAGACCCAGGAGGGACTCAACTCCTGCACACAGACCAGCGCCGCGTCTGAAAAGCCGACCCCTTTCCCTTATTTCGGCTTTCTGTGGAAGTCAGGACCCGAGGCCCAGCTCCCTCCACACATCCTCCTCCCAGAGCTGCTGCCCTGCTCCTGGGAGCCCCCCCCACTGCCCCTGAACACTGGCTGGCCGCTGAGGCCAGACAAGTCTGTCCACCAACGCAGCACAGAGTGTGGCCTGCCCACCTGTTTGCTGTGTCTTAAGAAGTGGTAGCCCAAGGCGAGCTTCTTGTAGGCTGCACCGTACTTCTCATTCCACCCTTGGATGGCCCGGGTGGCAGCCTGACGCAGCCTCTGGGCCACCTCCCTGGGAGGCGGCAGGGGCTGCTCGTGGTCGGTGCCCAGTGTGAGCTCCAGAAACTCCTGAAAGTTGGCAACAACCAGCATCCTGAACTGATGGGACCGGGCGAAGAGCTCATCTATGGCCTGGAATGCGGAGAGGCGGATCTCGGCGTGGTCTTGGCTCAGCTGGGCCGTGAGCAGGTGGTAGGCACGGCTGAGCTGCTCCTCTGAAGACCTAGGGACACCAGTTGTCCTCGCTGAGTGCCCAATACTCTGTGTGTGCACAGCATGCAGAGCAGCAGGCCCTCTCCCCTTTGTCCAGAGAAGGTTGGACCCACAACTGCCCTCGGGTCCCCGCCTGTTTCTGTACAACCCACAAGCAAGAATGGTTTTTACATTTTTTAATGGCTGAAACGAACCAAAATAATACTTCATGACATGTGAGAATCATGACAGCCAGCATCAGTGCCTATCAAGTTTTATTGGGACACAAGCCGGCCACTCCTTCACATCGTTCTCACTACTGTCCACAGCTGAGCCGTCACCACAAAAACTTTACGGCCCAGAAAGCCTCGAGGAGCCACCATCTGGCCCGTCAGAGAACATCAGAGCAGATTCCATTCCAAGCGGAGAACCCAGCCCCCAGCCTCCCCTGTAGACACAGGACCGAAGCAAAAGCGAAAGGACCTGCCCTCCGAGGAGCCTGCACACACCCTGCCCCTCCTGTTGCCCTCCCCGCTATCTTCCCTGCAAAAGAAGCTGCTACTATTCTGGGGTGTTTTGGGTCTACACTGAAACCTAATCTGAGCTGAAATTTTTTTTGTCGAAAGCTAAAAACTTTGTTACTTAAAGTCACTTAAGTTTTCCTGTTTTGTAAATATGGGATAAGGACAATCAGCAAATCTCAACTTACGCTCAACAGGTCCCCGCTGACACGGCCTTTAGAAAGTGTTCATGCCACGCACACCCGCCCCCCCCCAAGGACCACTGCCCCACAAGGTGACCACCTGCCAGAGCTGGGCCCTGCAGGGTCCTGGGGAAACATCCTGGACCGTTCTTTCCCTGCGCAGAGAGGCGACAGTGGGGACAGGCAGGCGAAGGGCTGAGACAGATGCAGGTGGTGGAAGGCATGACCCCAACGGTGTGGGGGACCTGCTGAGCCAGCCAACTGGTGTGAAATGCTGAACCTTAAGACATACTTGCAAATTTTCTTCAGTTCCTTCATTTTCTCAGGATTCAGCTGGGGTTCCCCCGAAGTTGTGAGCTCTTCTACCAACTTGGACAGTTTCTGATCCATATCTAGAGACATGCACAGCAGAGATGCGACATGAGCACCTAGCCTTCACGATTTGTTACACGTTTCCTGAGCTGTGTCCTGGGCATTCAGGGGGCTGCAAGGCTGGCCCCTCCAGCCCTTGCCTCTGACGTGACCTGGATACGAAAATAGAACGATTCAGATGGTATTCTGGACACAGCATTTTTGGTGGTAAGTTAGGAAATTAGGAAAAGCGCAACAACAAAATAGTAACTCTGGAGCTCTACAACCCCACACATGGGAGATACCTCAACAACACAAGAAGGAATACAACTGCCTAAATAAAACTCAAACGAGCTTTTCCCAAATGTGACTATGGCACTTTCTCCTTCACAACACCGTTCATTCACAATACACGAGGCAGCTTCTGCAGACTGCAAACAGCGAGTGACTACACTCTTGTAACTTGCACCCAAAGACCCAAAGGCGGATCAACCCAAAACTCCAGTGCGGAGCCGAGCACGCAGCAGATGTGCAGTAAGGAAAAGGAAGGCTGATGCCGAAGGCCCAGGAAGTCAGTCGTTCAGCATGAACTGAGCCTGAGGGCAGCATGGGTGCCAGGCTGGCTGCAGGGCTGTTTTATTTGGTAGAAGGAGGGGCCAGGCCCAGCAGGTGTACACGGCCTCTCCAGGAGGTGCTTTCCGAGCAGTAAAGTTTGTCACTGACACCAACTCAATACACACTTGGCAGGGGCAGGGAGCTGCTCACCTGAGCACCCTCCCAGCATCCCCCGTTGACCAGGTGGACTTTGCCAGAGTTCCTAAGCCCAGGGCACCATGGCCACACCAGACAGAAGAGGGGTGTCCCAGGGAAGAGGGAGCGTCCAGGAGGGGGGAGGGGACGGAGTCCTAGGGAGGAGGAGGAGGAGGGGGAGAAGGGGACAGTGTGATGGAAAGAAGGGGAACAGAAGGAGGGGGAGGAGGAGGAGGATGGATAGGTGTCCTGGTGGGGGGAGGAGGAGAAGAGATGG
>NW_025411046.1:0-5526 GCF_002201575.2 Neomonachus schauinslandi | reverse complement strand
CCTCTGGTTGCCCCTGACCCCCAGCAGCTGTCTCCCTTTGCCATGTGCCTGTGAGCTCACCCTCTCTAAAGCCCCTGGGCTGATGGACCCAGAGATTCTCGAGCCCCAGAGGGCCTTCTGTCCCTGGTTCAGCTTCCGTCCTTTCTGGTTCTAGCCGGACCTGGGGCAGGTACAGGTGAGGAGGCGCAGGTGGGGGTGAGGCCCAGGTACAGGTGAATTGGTAGTCCAGACCCAGGGCAGACGCAGGTATAGGTACCGAGAAGGTCCAGACCCAGGAGAGGCTCAGGTACAGGTACAGGGGAGGTCTATACCAAGTGGAGGTCCATGTCCAGGTGCAGGAGAGGAACAGACTCATGGAAAGCCCAGGGGAGGTCCAGAACCAGGGGAGGCCCAGGGGTGGCCCGGGCACAGGTGATATGTATTCCAGGCCCAGCGGAGCCACAGGTTCAGGGGAGCCCCATGTGCATTGGAGGCCCAGTTGTAGGGGAGGCCCAGGTGCCCTCCTGCACACCTGGCTGGGGGTGCTGCTGGAGCACCAGAACCCCCAGGAGGGTGACGTTACGGTGACTGCACAGGTCCCCCACCTTCCCAGAGGCCCCAGGAGTCTGACCCCTCTGTCCTTCCACTGACCCCTGGGCATCGACTCCGTGGTGAATGTGGGTGATTGTGCCTAAATGCTTCCCTCTGCTGGACACCCCCAGCTGCCCGTGTCCTGTGGGGTCTTCGGGCCTTGACATCACTGCTGCCTGAGGGGGCAGAGTCCTCTCTGGGTTCATGTCTCCTGTGAAGCTCAGCGTCCCTGCCCAAGGGGCCCATGTTCGTGGGTTTGCTCCTTGTCTCCTGGTCCGGGCGTTGCCCTGCGACCCTGACCCTCCCCTGAGCACCTGCCCATCTCGGAGGACGGGCACCTTCACATGCTCTCTTGCCGTGCACATGCCCCCTCCCTGTGGTCCGTAACTCGCTGGGGATTCAGGGACCTTCTGTCCACCTGCTCTGCCCATCCAGACCACCCTTCGCAGCCCCTGGGCCCCAAGTTGTCCTCGGGACACCCCGGGCTCAGCTCTGTCCTTGTGGCGGCTCACCAGTGTGGGCAGCATCCTGGTCTTGTCCCCTCAACCAGGCAGCATCTGGCTGGGAGGGGGCGGTGTGAGGGGCCCCTTGCACCCCGTCTTACCTGTGGGAGGAAAAGATGCAGCAGGGTCTTTACAGGCTGGGACCAGGAGCTGAGCTTGTGCGGGGGAGGGGTGGGGTTGCTGCAGAAGTTATTTTGTGCACAGGGAAACTCAGCGCCTCCCAGGTGGAGACACAGGTCTGGGGCTCTGGCAGGGACCCCTGGCTGTCTGCAGCTGAGCAGTGGTGCGCAGCCAGCCCTGGGACCCTCAGGAGCCAGGCTTGAGGGCCCCGGGTCCGGGCTGGGTTTTGCTCTGGGTCCGTCACTGTGGTTTTACCTTACATAAATACACAGTGGGAACTTCCTGTCAAAAAGCCTGATGGGTGGGGGAAGGACCCATTCATGCTGGAGACCCTGGTCCTTGCGCCCCACTGAGCCTGTCTGCACAGGTATCCCATGCACCTGCCCCACAGTTCTGTGCAGCTGTGGGAGGGTTTGTATGTACCCCAGCCCTGTCTCCTTAGCAAGTAGGTGAGGTCCCTCTGCAGTGGTAGAGAGATGCCAAGCCTCCATGGGCGGGGCACAAGGAGTGTGGGGGCTGCTCCAGGTCCTTTGGGGGCTCCTGGTGGATCTGGGCTATGGGGCAGTCCTGGGGGGTCATGTTGTCTCCTTCGAGCTGTCTCTCCCAGACTCAGGGTGTGTGCCCAGATATGCCAAGGACTGATCTGGGGGAGGGCGTGCACTTCCGGAAACCCCCGGATTTACAGTGTGGATGGAGGGTCCCAGGGCTCTCCAGGTGAGGTCAGGTTTGCACCAGCCTTGGGAGATCTCTGAGCACTGGGATGGATGGTCCAATCAGACTGGTGATCAACTCCTTAATTTCTCTTTCTTCTAATAAAGTGATGAAAGAAAGAGGACAGATCACAACCCACACCAAAGAAATACAAACAATCATAAGAACATATTATTAGCAACTCTATACCAGCAAATTAGATAATCTGGAAGAAATGGATGCATTCCTAGAGATATATCAAGTACCAAAACTGAACCAGGAAGAAATAGAAAACCTGAACAGACCTGTAACCACTAAGGAAATTGAAGCAGTCATCAAAAATCTCCCAAAAAACAAAAGCCCAGGGCCAGATGGCTTCCCAGGGGAATTCTACCAAACATTTCAAGAAGAATTAATTCCTATTCTTCTGAAACTGTTCCAAAAAAATAGAAATGGAAGGAAAACTTCCCAACTCATTTTATGAGGCCAGCATTACCTTGATCCCAAAACCAGACAGAGACCCCATCAAAAAGTAGAATTACAGACCAATATCCCTGATGAACATGGATGCAAAAATTCTCACCAAAATACTTGCCAATAGGATCCAACAGTACGTTAAAAGGATTAGTCACCACGACCAAGAGATATTTATCCCTGGGCTGCAAGATTGGTTCAACATCTGCAAATCAATCAATGTGATACAATACATCAATAAAAGAAAAAACAAGAACCATATGATCCTCTCGATAGATGCAGAAAAAGCACTCGACAAAGTACAGCATCCTTTCTTGATTAAAACTCTGCACAGTGTAGGGATAGAGGGAACATCCCTCGATATGATAAAAGCCATCTATGAAAAACCCACAGCGAATATCATTCTCAATGGGGACAAACTGAGAGCTTTCCCCCTAAGGTCAGGAATGCGGCAGGGATGTCCACTATCACCACTGCTATTCAACATAGTATGGGAAGTCGTAGCCACAGCCATCAGACAACAAAAAGAAATCAAAGGCATCCAAATTGGCAAAGAAGTCAAACTCTCACTCTTTGCAGATGATATGATGCTTTATGTCGAAAACCCCACAGACTCCACCCCACAACTGCTAGAACTCATACAGGAATTCAGTAAAGTGGCAGGATATAAAATCAATGCACAGAAATCAGTGGCAATCCTATACACCAACAATAAGACAGAAGAAAGAGAAATTAAGGAGTTGATCCCATTTACAATTGCACCCAAAACCATAAGATACCTAGGAATAAATCGAACCAAAGAAGGAAAGAATCTGTACTCCAAAATCTATAAAACACTCATGAAAGAAATTGAGGAAGACACAAAGAAATGGAGAAACGGTCCATGCTCATGGATGGAAGAACATATATTGTGAAGATGTCAATGTTACCTAGAGCAATCTACACATTCAATGCAATCCCCATCAAAATACCATCCACTTTTTTCAAAGAAATGGAACAAATAATCCTAAAATTTGTATGGAACCAGAAAAACCCAAATAGCCAGAGGAATGTTGAAAAAGAAAAGCAAAGCTAGCGGCATCACAATTCCGGACTTCAAGCTCTATTACAAAGCTGTCATCATCAAGACAGTATGGTACTAGCACAAAAACAGACACATAGATCAATGGAAAATAGAGAGCCCAGGAATGGACCCTCAACTCTAAGGTCAACTCATCTTTGACAAAGCAGGAAAGAATGTCCAATGGAACAAAGACAGTCTCTTCGACAAATGGTGTTGGGAAAATTGTTGAACAGCCACATGCAGAAGAATGAAACTGGAGCATTTCCTTACACCACACACAAAAATAGACTCCAAATGGTTGAAAGACCTCAGTGTGAGACAGGAGTCCATCAAAATCCTAAAGGAGAACAGAGGCAGCAACCTCTTTGACCTCAGCCGCAGCAACTTCTTCCTAGAAACATCGCCAAAGGCAAGGGAACAAGGGCAAAAATGAACTATTGGGACTTCATCAAGATAAAAAGCTTTTGCACAGCAAAAGAAACAGTCAACAAAACCAAAAGACAACTGACAGAATGGGAGAAGATATTTGCAAATGACATATCAGATAAAGGGCTACTGTCCAAAATCTATTAAGATCTTAAAAACTCAACACCCAAGGAAAAAATGATCTAATCATGAAATGGGCAGGAGACCTGAACAGACATTTTTCCAAAGAAGACATCCAAATGGCCAACAGACACCTGAAAAAGTGCTCAACATCGCTCGGCATCAGGGAAATCCAAATCAAAACCTCAGTGAGATACCACCTCACACCAGTCAGAATGGCTAAAATTAACAAGCCAGGAAGCGACAGATGTTGGCGGGGATGTGGAGAAAGGGAAACCCTCCTACACTGTTGGTGGGAATGCAAGCTGGTGCATCCACTCTGGAAAACAGTATGGAGGTCCCTCAAAATTTGAAAATAGAGCTACCATGTGACCCAGCAATTGCAGTACTGGGTATTTACCCCAAAGATACAAATGTAGGGATCCAAAGGGGCACGTGCACCCCAATGTTTATAGCAGCAATGTCCACAATAGCCAAACTGTGGAAAGAGCCAAGATGTCCATCGACAGATGAATGGATGAAGAAGATGTGGTATCTATATACAATGGACTATTATGCAGCCACCAAAAGGAATGAGATCTTGCCATTTGCAACGACGTGGATGGAAGTGGAGGGTATTATGCTGAGCGAAATAAATCATTTAGAGAAAGACATGTATCATTTGACCTCACTGATATGAGGAATTCTTAATCTCAGGAAACAAACTGAGGGTTGCTGGAGTGGGGGGTGGGGTGGGAGGGATGGGGTGGCTGGGTGATAGACATTGGGGAGGGTATGTTGTATGGAGAGTACTGAGAACTGTGTAAGACTGTTGAATCACAGACCCGTACCTCTGAAATAAATAATACATTATATATTTTTAAAAAAGAAGAAGATAGTAGGAAGAGAAAGATGAAGGGGGGGAAATTGGAGGAGGAGAGAAACCATGAGAGACTATGTACTCTGAGAAACAATCTGAGGGTTCTAGAGGAGAGGGGGGTGGGGGATGGGTTAGCCTGTTGATGGATATTAAAGAGGGCATGTTCTGCATGGAGCACTGGGTGTTATACGCAAACAATGGATCATGGAACAGTGCATCAAAAAATAATGACGTAATGTATGGTGATTAACGTAACAGAGAAAAAAAAAACCCTGGCGGGTCGGGAAGGACTCCTTCCTGCTGTAGGCCCCAGTCCAGGTGCCTCTCTGGGCCTGTCTGAACAGGTGTCCCGTGTCCCTGCCCCACAGTCCTGGGCAGCTGGGGGTGGTCTGGCTGCCCTCTCTAGCCCTGTCCTCCCAGGGAGTAGGTGAGGACCCCCTGCAGGGGTAGAGAGATGCCAAGCCTCCATGGGCAGGGCATAGAGGGTGTGGGGGCTGCTCTGGGTACTCTGGGGGCTCCTGGAGGATCTGGGCTATGGGGGCAGCCCTGGGGGTTCAGGCTGTCTCCTTCGGGCAGTCTCTCCCAGACTCGGGGTGTGTGCCCAGATATGCCAAGACTGGCCTGGGGGAGGGTGTGCTCTTCCGGAAGCCCCCGGATTTACAGTGTGGATGGAGGGTCCCAGGGGTCTCCAGGTGAGGTCA
>NW_025411045.1:0-5528 GCF_002201575.2 Neomonachus schauinslandi | reverse complement strand
AGACTGGTCCACTGGGGCCTGCAGAGAGAGGCTCAGGCCCCCAGAGGGGCTCCGCCCTTTGCCGCACCCTAGCTAGATTGTGCCCCTTAGTCCCTTGGTCCCCTGGGGAGTCCTCTCCTCTGGCCTCCTGTCCTCTGACTGAGGAGAGGAGGACTTGGAAGGTCATGGAACGAGGTTGAGACCTGGGGTCGCTGCTTTCCTCCATGAACACACACACACACACACACACACACATCATGAACCTTCAAGGGTGCCCAGCGTGAATTCCCAGGTCCTGTGTAGAGTCCTCTCTGCCTCTCCCATCTGAGAAAAATGCACTTGCTCAAGGGACAAGTAGCGAGAGGGCCCTCCAGCTCAAGGTCTGTTGAGAATGGCAGTGTCCCAGGGCCTCACAGGCCCGAGCAAGGGCAGGGCTGGGGGATCAGCGCCCCAGGTGTGTGAGATGGTCCGAGTGTGGGTGCTGGGTCCGCGTACTCATAGACCTGGGGAATGGCTACGTGCGGGCACCCATGCCTGGGCTGTCTCCCTAGCAGGGCTGTGGGGGTCTTTGAGCCTGTCAGCGTGTACAGGAGGCCGTGGGTGTCACCTGCACCCCACGCACTGTGTTCCTTTAAGGCTCCTCCTCACCCTCCCCGCCCAGGCTGTGGCTGGCGGGTTTCCATGGAGATGGAGCCCAACTCCCTCCACTGGCAGCCGGGAGGAAAGCCTGCCGCAGCCTAATGGGTTATTTAGATAATACATAAAGGAGGCTGCTGGGTGGGAGCCCCACAGGTACCTGGGGGCCTGAAAGCCTTAAAGGATTGCCACCTTGTCCTCTGTGGTCCCCCCCACCTCGCCCCTCCCTAAGGCGCTCCCCAGAGTGAGCCCTCAGCCCCCTCAAGGCTGCAGTCTCCAAGGCAACAGCTCACCTGTAATGGACCATTCTCCTTAAAGGATGAGGAAAGGGTGGGACAGAGGTTAACCCTTCGTGGGAGAGCAGGGAGGAGAGACAGTCTCCACTGGGGAGCGGAGGGGAAGAGCTCACCATCTGCAGCCAGGACAGTTTTTCTCCACCCCCTCACATGTGTGTCTCAGCCAGGTGCCCCATTTTATTAAATAAATTCATGGATACCACTTACCACACATGCCAGGGACTCTTCTAAGCACTTTTACTTACGTCACTCAATTAATCCTTAAAATCCCCCCGGGGAAGGAGGTGCTATAATGATCCCAATTTTACAGATGAGGAAACAGAGGCTCAGAGAGCCAGAGCAGTATCCAAGGTCACAGAGCCAGCATGGACGGACACTCACTGGGGGGTGAGCTTCTAGATAGGGCGGAGGTTCCCAAAGCCACCAAACACTACGGCGGGGGGGTGGGGGTGGGGAGTCAGCTCACCTCTCAGGCACCCGGCATCCCAACATGTGTACCTGCTTGCTTTCCCAGGGGGCCAGGGCCCTGGACAAGGATGGCCTCCAAGCCGTCCTGCCCCCTAGGGAAGGGCTTATTTGCTAGGCAGATGGCAGGCAAATGTGGGGGGCAGGGAGGGAAATCTTGGGAGCAGGCCACGTGGAAGTAGGATGTGACCCATATCACTCCTCAGCACACAGCAGAAACCATCCCATCCCTAGGCCTTGGGCTTTACATGATGCCCCATCCAAGGACACCATCCAAGAGAAGGCAAATTCCTCTCCCTATTAGGCTTGGGGACAGCCGTGCAGAAGGGGAAACTGAGGCCCAGCCTCCCAGACCCCTAGAATGCCAGTGCTGTAGCCAAGTTTCCCATGCACAGTTGGGGAAACTGATGCCCACGGCCTAAAAGCTGCCCCTCTTTACCCCCTCTAAGCCCTCCCTTCAGCTCTGGAAAGTGGGCTAAGAAAAGACCAGAATACACTCCCATACACACACCTAAGAAATGAAGCTGGCACTAGAAGGGGCTTTGGGGGCCAGGCTAGAGAGCACAGTGTACATCGCATTGCTAGGGGCTGGCAGGGCCTGCCTCTAGAACCCGAGGGAAGAGCCGGCAGGCAGTGCAGGGAAGGGGCCAGGCAAAGAGGAGAGGCAAGAAGCCCCAGCTGTCTGCTCAGATCTGCCAGTCCTGGGACACCTGGCCCACGGAACGGGGTGGGGGACGGGCAGGAGGTGCCTAAAAATGGCTCAGAGACTGCCAGGCCCCTCCAGCCCCCTCAGGGCTCCCCACTCCCAAAGGGCTAAAGAGCAGCGGGGGCACAGGAAGCCTGGGGTGGACAATGGAGTCTCTGTTGTCCCCAGGGCCTCAGCATTCCTAAGGCATGAACGCAGGAGGCCAGGGGAGGGGTCAGAGGGCACCCCCCCACACACACAACGGGAAGCCCCATATCATGCGTGTCATGCTGCCACCGCCATCAGCCCCGCCCCTTCCCGGCATCTGAGGGGACCCATTCGGGCACAGAGGGATCTGTGTGCCCACGCTCTCTCACGAACAGACAGACGCACACATGCAACCAGATATAGGATCCCCACACATGCAAAGAGGAATCCTGGAAGCTGCACACACACCCCTGTCCAACACCGCCCCCAGGCAAATGTCCAGCCTGGCTGCCCTCTCCGAATGCTCTAGACCGGAGAGCCGAGGGAGGGGCTCCTGGAGACTCATCTCCTGCCTTCAAGCTCCTCAATCAGCCTGACATCACGATGGACAGGCTCAGAAGGCCCCCTTGGCTGAACGCACAAAGCCCAGGACTCTGTCACCTCCTGCCCCACCCAATCCAAGGCTGACAAAGCCATCCCTGATGGGTTTAGGGCCAGAGGCTGGCACGAGCAGGACAGTGGCTGGATGCTCCCCCGGCGGCTTCATGACCTAAGGAGAACACGGAGGGCCCAGGCAAGCTCCTGAGGCCCTGGGTGGGGGGCACTGGACAAAGAAAGAAGGGTCTGGACCCTTCCCCTGCAGAGGGACCCTGGCCCCCTCTCTGACCATTGCCTTTAGGAGGCCACAAAGATCCTGTTGATATCTAGGGAGAACGCAGACTGGCCTTGCTAACGGCCTGTCCCCCAGTCCTCTGGCTGGTGGCCAGCAGACGCCTCCTGTCCACCGTCCAGGTCAGATGAGGCCCCTCCAGGCAGTCTGGGCCCAACCCCAAGGCGTGGAGCCCACTGGAAGAGTGCTGGGGCAGCAGAGCAGTCACCCCGGGGCTGAGGCTCAGAGCTGGAGCCAAGCTCAGGGCAATTGGGAATGGGGCAGGGGAGGAGCGGGGACAGTAGACAAAAGGGGAAGCAAAGAGACTAAGCCCAGGGCACCAAGGGGGAAGGGTGGGGCAGGCAGAGGCAGGGGAAGGGAGGAGGGAAGCAGTGCACTCCCCACAGCAAAACTCAGCTGAGTGGGGAGGAGAAGGGCGATGCCTTTGAGGGGGGGGCATGGAGAGCTGGGCGGCTGGCAAGGAGAGAGCAAGGGGGGCGGGCAGGGGAAGCAGAAGAAGGGAGGCGGTCAGGATGAGCCAGGTCAGAGCAAGCAGGAGGGTGAAAGACTGGAGGGCAGGACCTGCTGAGGGCCCATCCCAGCGGGGCCCCACCCAGGGACCCAAACACAGCCGTCCAGATCGATCTTGTTCGAGGAGCAGGCAGGGCCAAAACAGCGCCTGCTTAGGACCCTAAAGGGAAGGATCAGACCCCCTGCGTCCCCCATTGTCTGAATCACAGGCTGGGGCGGGGCCCCTGGGACTGCACTCTGCGTGTTATCTCCCCACCTCACACCTGCAGAGGGGAGCCTCTTGGTCAACCTCTGCACAGGACCTCCATCTCTACTCCATTCTCCCCTAGGGCATGCCCTCCCCAAGCCCAGGACAACCCTAGAAACCCACCCCCTTCACCCCGGAACTGTTCGATCTTTTGCCCAAGAAGGGGGTCCTGGAAAAGCTCCCACCACCTTTGCCCTGGCTCTCCTGGGGGCTGGCCTGGCACTGCGGGTCATGACTGGCAGGGCCTGGCTGGGCTGCTCTGCAAGGCCACGCAGCCCCCACTGCCCGCAGGGGGGCCCTGAGACGTTCTTGCCGGCTGCAGCCATTTAGAGCGGCACCAGAGACCGTCTCGAGAGGGACCTTGGAGATGAACGAGTCTGTGCCCTCATGTGCTAGCCAAGAGGGCTGAGACTCAAAGCAGGGAAGGGACGGGGGGGCCCAAGTCACTGGGCTGGGAGATGGCAGGTATGGCACGTGGGGCCGCCTCCTCCATCTTCCCCAGCCAGTTTGCCCAAGTGCGTGCCATGGAAGACACCCGCCCCGGCAGCCGGAAGAGGCTAATGGAACAGCCGCTGGAGTAGACCTCAGACGAGGCCCTTCATCATTCCTTGCTTCCCTTTTCCCTTCAGAGAGTCACAAAGGAAAAAAGAAAACCAATTCATTCCCTTGGAGGACAAAGGCGGTGTCGGTCAGGTTTGTTACTGGCTTTTCCATTGGTAGCACGGAGCCTGGCCCAGGTGGGCACTTGGCAGTGAGCAGCTGCCCAGCAAATGACTGCCCACACCATGGGCCGCCGGGCTCCGGGGCAGGGAGGAGCTCATCACTGTGCAGAAAGGGGCCCCTGCCGCCTCAGGGCGCTGTGCACCCACTCGGTGCTCTGCAGGGGGGCTGAGGGCTGGGCACTGGGGGAGGAGCCTCTGGGGAGCGGGTGGTAGCAAACCAGGGAGACTGAGGCTGAGGTGTGCTGAGCGGTGATCGGATCACTGGCAATCCTTAATTTCTTTTGTTCTTTTCTGGATATTTCAAGGGTACCACGATGAAGCTGCATTACCTCTAGGATCGCATACGCGCGGACACAAATAAGTATGAAGGGAAAGAGAGAGACCAGAATGCAGACTAGGAGCCACAGGACATTCCCGGTCTCAGCCCTGACACCAACTTGCCTTGTGGCCACAGATGGCCAAGAGCCCCTGAAGGCTGGGGAGCCCGTGGGTGCACGTGTGGGTGCTGCCTGGGTGCGAGAAGCTGGGCCAGACGGAGTCCCACCACCTGTGGCAAGGAGCTGGTCAGGAGTAAGAGGCCCCAGACAGGACCCTGCCCCAGCCCCCCCAACAAGGGACAAGAAAGATGAGGCTCGGCAGCAGTTCATGGGAAGAAAGGCTGACTGGCTTATTCACTGTCAGGGCCACGTGAGTCAGCAGAGATGACACTGGGCTGCCCAGAAGCCCCTACCCTTTGGGTGGAGTTAACTGGAAGCAGGGCACCTCCTTGGGGGGGGGGGTGTCAGGCCTCCAACTCCTTGGGGCTGGCAGATGGCCCCGGGGCTTGCCTCCCTAAGACAGGCAGTGATGAGCGGGGCTCCAGATCCCTGTAGGGGGCACCGGGTTGTATTAGGTGCTCCTTTGCAACCCCTGTTAACCAAGAGATCCCAAAAGTCTGCCCTAGGGAGGGGGAAAGAGGAATTGCAGGCCCCTCCCTTAGCTGAACAGAGACAGAGACCGGCAACGGGCAAAAGACGTGAGGTGGGTAGTGACAGCGCCCTGAGCATCTCGCTTTCCAGAATCCCTGGCCCTGAGCCACTGAGACCCTCCCTCCCTCACCTCTACCCGACAG
>NW_025411044.1:0-5542 GCF_002201575.2 Neomonachus schauinslandi | reverse complement strand
GAGGCCTTCCTGGAAACCTATAAGCTGCCAAGACTGAAACAGGAAGAGATTGACAACCTGAATAGGCCAATAACCAGTAATGAGATTGAAGCAGTGATCGAAAACCTCCCAAAAAACAAGAGTCCAGGGACTGATGGATTCCCTGGGGAATTCTACCAAACATTCTAAGAAGAAATAATACCTATTCTACTGAAGCTCTTTCAAAAAATAGAAACAGAAGGAAAACTTCCAAACTCATTCTATGAGGCCAGCATTACCTTAATCCCCAAACCAGGCAAAGACCCCATCAAAAAGGAGAATTTCAGACCGATATCCCTGATGAATATGGATTCCAAAATCCTCAACAAAATCCTAGCTAATAGGATCCAACAATACATTAAAAGGATCATCCACCACGACCAAGTGGGATTTATCCCCAGGATGCAAGGGTGGTTCAACATTCGCAAATCAATCAATGTGATAGAATACATTAAAAAGAGAAGGGAGAAGAACCATATGGTCCTCTCAATTAATGCAGAAAAAGCATTTGGCAAAATACAACATCCTTTCCTGATTAAAACTCTCCAGAGTATAGGGATAGAGGGAACATTCCTCAAGCTCATAAAATCCATCTATGAAAAACCCACAGCGAATATCATCCTCAATGGGGAAAAGCTGAGAGCCTTTCCCTTAAGATCAGGAACACGTCAAGGGTGCCCACTCTCACCACTGTTGTTCAACATAGTACTAGAAGACCTAGCAACAGCAATCAGACAACAAAAAGAAATAAAACGTATTCAAATTGGCAAAGAAGAAGTCAAACTCTCTCTTTTCACAGACGACATGATGCTTTTTGTGGAAAACCCAAAAGACTCCACCCCCAAATTACTAGAACTCATCCAGCAATTCAGTAATGTGGCAGGATACAAAATCAATGCACAGAAATCAGTTGCTTTCTTATACACTAACAACGTAACTGTAGAAAGAGAAATTAAAGAAACGATTCCATTTACAATAGCACCAAAAACCATAAGATACCTCGGAATAAACCTAACCAAAGAAGTAAAGGATCTATACTCTAGGAACTACAAAACACTCATGAAAGAAATTGAAGAAGACACAAAAAGATGGAAAAATATTCCATGCTCATGGATCGGAAGAATAAACATTGTTAAAATGTCTATGCTACCCAGAGCAATCTATACCTTCAGTGCCATCCCGATCAAAATTCCAATGACATTTTTCAAAGTGCTGGAACAAACAATCCTAAAATTTGTATGGAATCAGAAAAGACCCCGAATCGCCAAGGAGATGTTGAAAAAGAAAAACAAAGCTGGGGGCATCACGTTGCCCGATTTCAAGCTCTATTACAAAGCAGTGATCACCAAGACAGCATGGTACTGGCACAAAAACAGACATACAGACCAATGGAACAGAATAGAGAACCCAGATATGGACCCTCAACTCTATGGTCAAATAATCTTTGACAAAGCAGGAAAAAACATGCAATGGAAAAAAGACAGTCTCTTCAATAAATGGTGCTGGGAAAATTGGACAGCCACATGCAGAAGAATGAAACTCGACCATTCTCTAACACCATTCACAAAGATAAACTCAAAGTGGATGAAAGACCTCAGTGTGAGACAGGAATCCATCAAAATCCTAGAGGAGAACATAGGCAGTAACCTCTTTGACATCGGCCACAGCAACTTCTTTCAAGATACATCTCCAAAAGCTAGTGAAACAAAAGGGAAAATGAACTTTTGGGACTTCATCAAGATAAAAAGCTTCTGCACAGCAAAGGAAACAGTCAACAAAACAAAGAGGCAACCCACAGAATGGGAGAAGATATTTGCAAATGACACTACAGATAAAGGGCTGGTATCCAAAATCTATAAAGAACTTCTCAAACTCAACACCCAAAAAACAAATAATCAAGTCAAAAAGTGGGCAGAAGAGATGAACAGACACTTCTCTGAAGAAGACATACAAATGGCTAACAGACACATGAAAAAATGTTCATCATCATTAGCCATCAGGGAAATCCAAATCAAAACCACACTGAGATACCACCTTACACCAATTAGAATGGCAAAAATGGACAGGGAAAGAAACAACCAATGTTGGAGAGGTTGTGGAGAAAGGGGAACCCTCTTACACTGTTGGTGGGAATGCAAGATGGTACAGCCACTTTGGAAAACAGTGTGGAGGTTCCTCAAAAATTTAAAAATAGAGCTACCCTATGACCCAGCAATTGCATTCCTGGTATTTACCCCAAAGACACAGATGTAGTGAAAAGAAGGGCCATATGCACCCCAATGTTCATAGCAGCAATGTCTGCAATAGCCAAACTGTGGAAAGAGCTGAGATGCCCTTCAACAGATGAATGGATAAAGAAGATGTGGTCCATATATACAATGGAATATTACTCAGCCATCAGAAAGGATGAATACCCAACTTTTACATCAACATGGATGGGACTGGAGGAGATTATGCTAAGTGAAATAAGTCAAGCAGAGAAAGTGAATTATCACATGGTTTCACTTATTTGTGGAACATAAGGAATAGCATGGAAGACATTAGGAGAAGGAAGGGAAAAATGAAGGGGGTGGAAATCGGAGAGAGAGATGAACCATGAGAGACTATGGACTCTGAGAAACAAACAGGGTTTTAGAGGGGAGGGGGGAGGGGGGATTGGTTAGCCCGGTGATGGTTATTAAGGAGGGCACGTACTGCATGGAGCACTGGGTGTTATACGAAAACAGTGGATCGTGGATCACCACATCAAAAACTAATGATGTATTGTATGGTGACTAACATAACATAATAATAAAAAAAACCCCTGCTATCTCCTTTGTTCTGCCTCAGGTGAATCCTTTCACTGACCGAGCCACTGGCCTCCACCAGATCGTTGCCCCACATTTGGGTCCCCAGTCCCATGGGGAGAGACACCCCATTTAGATACTGCAGTTATATCCCCTATTTCATTCCCAATACTGGTGATTTGTGATTTCTCTTTGTTTTTGTCTAAATGAGTCATTGCAATCCAGGCTGATTTTAATGATCTATTTTGATTCAATTTGTATATTTTGTAATCTTTTAGTATGTCACAGAAAGGCATTATGTTTTGAAATTTTTTGAAAAGAACAACGGCTTGTTTTTAAAATATATATATTCATTATTAAAAATTTCAAGCCATTCTGAAAAATGTAGAGAAGAGAATAAATAATCAACCAAAATCTTTCCATCAGAAATATCCCTTGGTTTATAAGATTCCACAAATCTTCCTCTAGAGAGAGAAATACAAGTATAAGGTTATAATGAAAATAAACTGAAAGGTATGTTTTTTCATATATGGGTGGTACCACTCATGTTATTTTAAAACCAAATTATATTTAATCTTACTAAAATTAAATTTAAAAATAAAAGGAAAAGAAACAAAAATCTTCCTGCAGTGTTTTCTAAACTTCAGAAAAAATGTTAATTTCACAGAAAAAAAGTTATTTTTGTAAGAGAAGTAAGTTTCTAAACTATTCCTTTAAAGATAAGAAAAAAAGACTGTGAAAGAGCACAGTGAGATTAGAGGTGGGTTTTTGTAAGATATAAATGTATATATATCAGTTATATATGCAGCATATGTAACTATGTGCTTCAATATTTATAATATCCATTGACTTTTTGTTGAGGAAAATGTACTTAACCTCCTCATAACTCCCCTCTATCTGCAGAATTTAGTAAATTACACAAAAACATTTATATTGCCAAGGTTTGTAATATTTGTTCTTTTTTAAAGCTCCCAAACATAGTTTTTAGTCTCAGATTTATTTAAAAACAGATATAATTGTCATCATCACATTTGACCATGGCCTCACCATTCTTAAGATTTGTTTTTTAAATTTATCTCTTGGTTGAGTCAATGTCATGGTCAAGTAGAATTTGTTTTTAAAGGTTTAAATGTGCTATATATCTTGATTTGTTGTTTGAGAACAATTAACTGCTGTCTCGAAAAGCTGAAGAACAGCCTGGTTAGGCAAAATAGTCATCCTTGGGTCACTGTTTCTTTCACTCAGAACATTCCCCCAGGCATTGTATGATGCTGCGAAGCAATCTAAATGTAGCCTGATTTCCTTTTTCTTGTATGAAAATTGCCTTTTCTGCCTGGATGCACCAAAGATTATTTGTCTTTGAAATTCGATACCTTCACCAAAGTATATTTCAACTGTGTCCTTTTGTTCAGAAGATTTAAGATTCTATTTCAAGAAATTAGCTGCTATCATATCTTTGATTAATTTTTCTTTTTTTTTTTTTAAAGATTTTTATTTATTTATTTGAGACAGAGAGAATGAGAGAGAGAGAGCACATGAGAGGGGGGAGGGTCAGAGGGAGAAGCAGGCTCCCTGCCGAGCAGGGAGCCCGATGCAGGACTCGATCCAGGGACTCCAGGATCATGACCTGAGCCGAAAGCAGTCGCTTAACCAACTGAGCCACCCAGGCGCCCTGATTAATTTTTCTATTCTATTTTATTCTGCCCTTTTTTTTTTTTTTTTTTTTACAGCACAGGTTGTAAAAAGTGGTTGGTATGCTGGTAAATGACAACAGATAAACAAAAACTTCTGATATGTATTGTTTGTCGATTTATATGCTGTAAAAACTCCCACAATGGTTGATTTCAAGCTATCAATGTTGTTACCAAAAATGGAGTTAGGAGTTCTTGCAAGCTGGTGCAAGCCTTTTTGTGTACATGTGTTGGATCTCCTTTGTTTGACTTCCATATAATTTTCCTATGATTGGTTTTATACTTTTTGTGTTTGTGTGTGTGTGGTAGCTAAGTTCTATCACTGGGTTTCAGTTGTGTTTATTCTTATTTCCTATTCTTTTACTTTTTGAGTTGTTTAATGACTTCTCCCCCCTCCCCCCGCCTCCCCCCGCATGCCAAAACTCTGCCAGGGTCCCTTTCATATGGTCATATTGTTTCTTCTTTAAATCCTTGTATTTCTTTAAAAAAATTTTTTTTGTCAGATCATATAATCTTTAACTTTTTAGAACTTTGGAGAAATTTTTATCTGATCTTTTGTTCTGTTTCCTGGGGGTAATTCTCCTTCAGGTGAATTTTTCTCTTATGCTTTTTGTTTATGTTCCTTGAAACATTCATTTCCACCCCTTGTTGTGTCCCTCCTCTGTTATCTGAGCAAGTGTCCTGTTTCTTTCTGGAGTCTATGCTGGTTCCTTTATAATTGTGATGAATCTTTGAGGGATTCTAGCTATTTGCTGATGAATAGCATGGCTGAGGGGGGAAGTAAGCTGAGGTACTCTGAACCTTGACTCCACAGTGTGGTCTTAAACATCCCTCTCAAACAATCTACCAAGTTCTCGATCCCTCATACGCATCTTTTCACAGTTTTTTTGTGTTAATAAGGTTGGTTGGGATTAGTTTCTCATGAAATATTCACCAGTAGGCTTTATTATATTGAAAAATACACACTTCTAGTTATTATTTAACTGCTCTCTCCCCCCTCAAAAATTAAAAAGCACAAATACAGATTCTGACAGTGGATAAAATCAT
>NW_025411043.1:0-5549 GCF_002201575.2 Neomonachus schauinslandi | reverse complement strand
AAATGTCACCCTCAAAAGGGAAAAACAGAGATTTTCCCCTATGTGCAAGAACACAGCAGGCATGTCCACTCTCACCACTGCTGTTCAACGTAGTACAGGAAGTCCTAGCCTCAGCAATCAGACAACAAAAAGAAATATAAGGCATCCAAATCAGCAAAGAAGAAATCCAACTCTCATTCTTTGTAATCCATCCCTCTGTTTCCCCAGTTACCGACAAAACCATATGTTCACCCTGCCTGTGTCCAAGCGTTTTTAGCTCAGGCATGGGACTGAGTTCCAAAACTCCAAATGTTCAGCATGGATTCGTGTGGTTCCTCTCATGGAGGATCTCCATGCTGCTGCCTTTTGCCACCCTATGTCAGGAAAGCAATCGCACAACCATGAATCGGTTAGCAGTTTATGGCAATACAAAGCAGAAAGCTGGCAGCTAGACTCACTGTTCTCAGGTAGGGTTCCCGTTCCTAAAGCTGAGTCATAAGGTAGCTCTATTTTTAACTTTTAGAAGTGTGGGAACTCTGTCACACTCAGGCACCTCCCATTTTCATGAGACTCTAGGGATCCTGAGACCACTCTGTCACACCCAGGATTCCACCTGGCTTCCCCAACTAAGCACCTTTAAGCCAGGAACACCCCCAAAAGTGCAAACTTTTAAATGTTACCATTTTGAGCTCCGCTGCTTATAAAACTTTGCTGTATCCTCCTCAAGCCCCCCTCCCCACCCCTGTATCCTCAGCTATGTCACACCAGATTCACATCTCCACACCTCCTACCTTGCAAATGGTGGTCACTTTTCTACTTGTAGACCTGCAGCACTTGTTTTCTCAGATACTTGACTGATGTCCTGGGTGTTCAGAATGATCTGATAACACTGTAGCTGTATTCGAGGGAGGAGATAAATCTTAACTCCTCCCGCTTGATCTTTCTCGTTGGATTCTGGACATGAACTGTAAACTTCATGACAGGCTGGATTTTTTCACCCCCCTTCTATGAGAGCTGAATGTTGTTTTGTCAAGCGGGTAATGACTTCTGTCAAAGCTTTATCCTTTCTAGTTTTAGGTTTATTGTGCGAAGATATACCAAACATAATATCTACCATTTTCTACACTTTTACTTAAGCTTTGATGGAAGAAGGGAGAGTAGCATCTACTCGACTGCCATGTTATCGACTTACCCCTGAAGTGTGACGTTTCCTGAGGTCTTAATGGCCCATGTCTTCATTAATATTGGTGTCTGCGTTTTAGTGAATGGTGACAATGTGTGACACATTTAGCTTTCTCTGGTGAAGTCCTTTCTCCCTCACCATGAACTTCACTATGAATACATCCCAAATATGATTTTTTCATCTTGAAGGAAAGTTAATCTCCTTTCTTTTAAAACATGGCTTCCAGACAATGATGTCAGCAGGCACACTGAGAAATCCATAGATCGTTGGCAATCTGAGCGTCCTGGTGACTGCCCACCCGAATGGGGACAACCTAAGAATGTCCTGGTGATTGGCCAGGACATAGTTGTGACATCACAAGAAGGCATTGTGATGCCCCAGGGCCGTTATAAAAGCCTCAGAAAGACTGAAGCTGCACTAAGGAGAGAAATGGCCCTTAGCCACAGCTCTTCCTGCTATTCCTCAAATTCTCTGCCCACTTCTCTGTCCCTGCCCATTCCAAGCCACCTGCCCACACCTTCTGCCATGTACCTGGCAACTCCTAGACCAGTTTCACACTGTGAGTATGGCCTGGCTACTCAGGGGCACATTCCCATTTCTCATATGGGAACGGGACACTGGAAATCAGAGCACCAAGGATTCTCCGCCACCTGGGCCCCACACCTCTGGGTTCAGAACACGGCTCAGCACAGGAAAGCTGAGTCCACATCCTGACGGTGCACTGAGCACACTACTACTTTGGAGCCCTCCAAACAAGCTCAGCACAGGGACCATGAATGATTGAATATCCATCTGACCCGATGTGCAAAATGTGTACAATGACTCCAGACTCCTGGCAGAGAGGGAGTTTTATGAAACAAGTAAGTACTGGGAGATGGACTCGCCTCATCAATGGACACAGTGCCAGTCCTTGAAACACATGCCCCCAGACCAAAAGCTGTCTGACCTAGCTCAGCAGCTGAAATACTATTACTACTACTACTACTACTACTACTACTACTACTACTACTACTACTAGTACTACTAATTGTTTTAGGATGAAGTGCTCTCAACATTTCTGTTAAGGCCATCTGGTCCAGGATGACATGCAAAGCCCTGCTTCCTTGGTGATCTGCTTAGATGATCTGTGCATTGCTGTGATTGGGGTGTTAAAGTCCCCTCCAATTATTGTATTATTTTAAAAGTTTTTCTTTAATTTTGTTATTAATTGGTTTATATATTTGGGTGTTCCCAAGTTAGCGGCATCAATATTTAAAATTGTTAGATCTTTTTGTGGCCTAGACCCCTTTATTATGATATACTGTCCTTCTTTATCATTATTATACTCTGGTTCACTATCTAGTATGTCTGATATAAGGATGGCTACTCCACCTTTCTTCTCATGTCCACTAGCATGACGAGTGGTCCTCCACCCATCACATTCTGTCTGGTGGTATTTGCGTCTAAAATAAGCCTCCTGTAGACAGCGTATTGATGGGTCTTGTTTTTTTTTTTTTTTTAATCCAATCTGATAGCCTGTGTCTTTTGATTAGGGCATTTAGCCCATTTACATTCAGGGTAACTATTGAAAGATATGAATTTAGTGCCATTGTATTGCCTGTAAGGAGAGGTTACTGTAATTGTCTGTGTTCCTTTCTGGTCTATGTTGCTTTTAGGCTCTCTCTTTGCTTATAGACCCCTTTCAATATTTTTTGTAGGGCTGGTTTTGTGTTTGCTAATTCCTTTAGTTTTTGTTTGTCCTGGAAGCTTTTTACCTCTCTTCTATTTACAATGGCAGCTTAGGTGCATATAGTATTCTTGGCTGCATATTTTTCTCATTTAGTGCTCTGAATATATCATGCCTGTCCTTTCTGGCCTGCCAGGTCTCTATGGATAGGTCTCTTGCCAATCTAATGTTTCAACCATTGTAGGTTACAGATCTCTTCTCCCCAGTTGCTTTCAGGATTTTCTCTTTGTCTCTGAAACTCCTAAGTTTTAGTATTAGATGTCAGGGTGTTGACCTATTTTTACTGATTTTGAGAGGGATTCTCTGTGTCTCCTGGATTTTGATGCCTTCTTTCTTCCCCAAATTAGGGAAGTTCTCTGCTATAATTTGCCCCTCTCTCTCTTTCTTCTTCTTCTGGGATCCCAATTATTCTAATGTTGTTTCGTCTTATGGTATCACTTATCTCTCGAATTCTGCCCTCATGATCCAATAGTTGTTTATCTTTTTCTCAGCTTCTTTATTTTCCATCATTTGTTCTTCTATATCACTAATTCTCTCTTCAGCCTCATTTATCCTAGCAGTTAGAGCCTCCATTTTTGATTGCACCTCATTAACAGCCTTTTTGATTTCGACTTGGTTAGATTTTAGTTCTTTTATTTCTCCAGAATGGGTTTCTCTAATATCTTCCATGTTTTTTTCAAGCACAGCTAGTATCTTGAAAATCATCATTCTGAACTCTAGTTCTGATGTCATACTAATGTCTGTATTGATTGGGTCCCTGGCAGTCGGCACTGTCTCTTGTTCTTTTTGTTGGGGTGATTTTTTCCATCTTGTCATTTTGTCCAGAGGAGAATAGATGAATGAGAGAACAAAATGCTAACGGGGTAACAATGTCCCCAGAAAATATACACTGAACAGATCAGAAAAGACCTGAAAACGAGGGAAAAGAAAGGGAAAGGAAAAAAAAAAAAAGAAAAAGAAAAAGATAAAAACAAACAAAAACAAAACAAAAAGAGAATATGATCAAATATGATCAGGATGGTGCATAGATCAGTGCCACACATTACATTTTGGGAGTGTTTTGCTCTGTTAGAAGAAAGTGCCTCCCAAAATTTTAGTGAAAGAAAAACTTATATATGTACAAAAATAAGGATTAATACTATGAAGGGATGGGGTATGAGTGTAAAGATGAAAGTTATAAAAGATTTTATAAGAGGAATTGATAAGATAAGAAGTTGGTTGAAAAAAGAAAGAAGAGGATTTAAAAAAAAGGGGGAGAGAGAATGTGATCAGGCAGGAGACTAGAACAAAGCCATACACTAGAGATTTAGGGTATATTTTGGTCTGTTAGAAGAAACTGTATCTCAAAATTTGAAAGAGAGAACAACTTATATATATACCAAAAATAAGGGTAACTACTATGAAGGGATAGAATATGACTCTAAAAATGAAAAGTAAAAAATATTTGTTTTAAAAAAGGGATTGAAAGGATGTTGTTTGAAAAAGAGAAAAAGAAATAATAAAAAAAAAGACAGTTAAAAAAATTAACTTTGAAAGGCTAAAGAATCATAGTAACAAAGTCATGAATTCTATCTGCAGTATTCCCCTAGCGCTGGAGTTCTGCCGTTCTCATTGATCGGTAAACTTGGTCTTGGCTGGCTGTTCTCGCTGATCTTCTGGGGGAGGGGCCTGTTGCCATGGTTCCCAAATGTCTTTGCCGGGGGTGGAATTGCCCCGCCCTTGCCAGTCTGGGATAAGTAATCTGCTCGAGTTTGCTCTCTGGTAGCATTTGTTTCCTGCAAGCTTCCTGTAGCGCCTGGGACGATGAGAGTGAAAATGGTGGCCTCCCAATCTCTGCCCCATAGGAGCTGAGAACTCCGGGCTCCACTCCTCAGTGAGCCCTCAGAGGAAGCCGTTCAATCACTCCCTTCTCCCCGGTCCGGGTGCACACTGTGCTCACCTGGCCTCTGACCGAGCATTTCTCTGGCACCTGACCACATGTGGAGGCTTCAAACCCAGCAGATCCCTGCGGTGCCCTCCTGCGCCGCTCCTCCCAGGGGAGGAAGGGGAGTCTCCCCGGATCTGCTGCTTGTTGGGTCCCTGCTGGAGAAGCAATGGCCCGACTGTGGTGCGGATCATGGTACGTGGCAACCCCGAGCTGAGAGCCCAATCCTCGACTCCATCTCTGCAGCTGCCTCTCCCGCTCCGATACCTGGGAGCTCTGCTGCACTCAGGCACCCCTGGGCTTTCTGTGACCCGGAGGGTCCTGAAACCATACTGTTCCAGTGAGGGTTCCATCCCCTGCTTAGCCACTGGAGCTATGTCCCTCAGTGGAGCAGATTTTTAAATGTTCCCATTTTGTGCTCCAAGACTCTATCACTTGCCAGAAGCGGCCAATGGAGGCCCCCACCCCCGCCATTTATCCTCCCAAATATTGCCTCATATTCACTTCTCCACACATCCTACCTTCCAGAAAGTGGTTGCTTTTCTGTTCAGAGAGTTGTTGCTATTCTTTTCTTCGATCTCGTGTTGAGTTTGTAGGTGTTCAGAATGGTTTGATCCCTATCCAGCTGGATTTCTGGGACCAGACAAAATCCTGGAGACTCCAGGTCTCCTACTCCTCCACCGTCTTCCTCCGCCCCTCCCTTCTGTGTCTGTTTTTATGACAGTACCATACTATTT
>NW_025411042.1:4984-5553 GCF_002201575.2 Neomonachus schauinslandi | reverse complement strand
AGCAATCAGACAACAAAAAGAAATAAAAGGTATTCAAATTGGCAAAGAAGAAGTCAAACTCTCTCTTTTTGCAGACAACATGATACTTTATGTGGAAAACCCAAAAGACTCCACCCCCAAATTACTAGAACTCATACAGCAATTCAGTAATGTGGCAGGATACAAAATCAATGCACAGAAATCAGTTGCTTTCTTATATACTAACCTTGCAACTGTAGAAAGAGAAATTAGAGAAACGATTCCATTTACAATAGCACCAAAAACCATAAGATACCTCGGAATAAACCTAATCAAAGAGGTAAATGGTCTATACTCTAGGAACTACAAAACACTCATGATTTTGGAATGTTAAATCGATCTTTCATACCAGGAATAGATCCACATCGTTGTGGTGTATAATTCTTTTTCTACATTGTTGCATTTAATGTGTAATAATTTTTTGAGGCGGTTTGCATCTATGTTCATAAGAGACACTGATGTGTAGTTTTTTTCTATCATTTCTATCATAATGGGGTAATGGTGATATCACAGAAGGAATCAGAAATGTTTCAGTTGCTTTTATACTCTGA
>NW_025411042.1:0-4974 GCF_002201575.2 Neomonachus schauinslandi | reverse complement strand
ACATTTGGTCTCTTTCTATAATGTCACTATTGTTGATAATACTACCATAAACATGGGGATGCATGTGCCCTTAGGAATAAGTATTTTTGTGTCCTTCAGCTAAATACCTAGCAGTACAATTGTTGTGTCATTGGGTAGTTCAATTTTTAACTTTTTGCAGCACTGCCATACTGTTTTCCAGAGTAGCTGCACCAGTTTGCATTCCCACAAAGAGTGTCAGGGCTTCCTCTAGCTCCACATCATCGCCAACATCTGTTGTTTCCTGTTTTGTTAATTTTAGCCATTCTGACAGTTGTGAGGGGGTATCGCATCTTGATTTTGACTTGCATTTACATGAAGTTGAATGCTGTTGTGAGTATTTTCATCTGTCTGTTAGCTCTCTGTATGTTTTCTTTGGAAGAATGTCTGTTCATATCTTCTGCCCATTTCTTCACTGGAAAATTAAATTTTGGGGTCCTGAGTTTGTTAAGATCTTTATGGACGTTGGATGATAATTCTTCATCTGTTAAGACATTGGCAAATACCTTCTCCCATTCTGTAGGTTGCCATTAGTTGTACTGATTGTTTCTTTTAGGGTGCAGAAGCTTTTACCTTGATGAAATCCCAATAGTTCCTTTTTGCTTTAGGTTCTTTGCCTCAGGAGACATATTTCATGATAAATTTCTATGAGTCATGGCAAAGAAGGGACTGCCTCTGTTCTCCTCTAGGTTTTGGATGGTTTCCTGTCTTACATTTAGATCTTTCAACTATTTTGAATTGATTTTTGTGTATGGTTTAGGAAAATGGTCCAGTTTCATTCTTCTGCCATCATGCAATCCAGTTGTCCCAACATCACTTGTCGAAGAGACTGTCTTCTTTTTCCACCAGATATTTTCTTTCACGATGTGTTGAAGATTGGTCCAGGGTCCATTTCTTGGTTCTCTATTCTGTTCCATTGATCTATGTGTCTGTTTAAGCACCAGTACAATACTATCTCAATGACTACAGCTTTGTAATAGAGCTTAAAATCTGGAAATGTAATTCTTCCAGTTTTGTTTTTCTCTTTCAGAATTATTTTGGCTATCCGAGTCTTTTGTGGTTCTATACAAATTTTAGGATTACTTGTTCTAGTTCTGTGAAAAATGCTGCTCGTTTTTGAAAGGGACTGCAGTGTAGATTGGTCATGTGTAGATTGGTCATGGTAGTATAGACATTTTAACAATATTCTTCCAATCCATTAGCCTGGAGTGGTTTTCCATTTCTTTTTGTCCTCTTCAATTTCTTTAAGTGTTCTATGGTTTTCAGTGTAGAAATTTCTACCTCTTTGGTTAGGTTTATTCCTAGGTATCTTGGGTTTGGTGCTATTGTAAATGAGACTGATTCCTTGATTTCTCTTTCTGCTCCTTCATTACTGGAAATGCAACAGATTTCTGTATATTGGTTTTATATCCGGCAACACTGCTGAATATATTTATCAGCCCAGCAATTTGATGGTAGGGTCTTTTAAGTTTTATACATAGACTATCATGTCATCTGCATATACTGAAAGTTGAACATGTTTCTTGCCAATTTGGATGTTTTGTGTCTTGTTTTGTAATTTTCTTTTTGTTGCCTGATTGTTAAGTCTAGGACCTCCAGGACTATGTTAAATAATATTGGTGACAGTGGACTTCCCTGTCTTATTCCTGACTGTAATGGAAAAGCTCTCAGTTTTCCCATTTTGGGGATGATATTGGCCATGGGTCTTTATATATGGCTTTTGCTGTGTTGACTTTTGTTCCATCTATCCCAACTTTGTTGAAGGCTTTTACATAGAATGGATGCTCTTCTTTTTCAAATGTTTTGTTTTGTTTTGTTTTCTGCACCTACTGAAAGGATCATATGGTTCTTACACATTCTTTTATTAATTTGCTGTATCACTTTGATAGATTTCTGAATATTGACCACCCTTGCAGCCCAGGAATAAGTCTCACTTGCTCATGGTGAATAATTCTTTTAATGGACTGTTGGGTTTGATTTGCTAGTATCTTATTGAGAATATCTGCATGCATAGTCCTCAGGAGTAATGACCTGTTCTTTTTTTAGTTTAGTCTATTAGTTTTGGTGTCAGGGTAATGCTGCACTCATAGAATGAATTTGGAAGTTTTCCTTCCGTGTCTACTTTTGGGAAAAGTTTGAGAAGAATAAGGTATTAACTTCTTCTATAAATGTCTGGTAGAATTCCCCCTAGGAAGCCATTTGGCTCTTGACTTTTGTTTTTTGGGACATTTCTGATTACTGAATCAACGTCTTTGTGGGTTTTGGATTTGTTCAAATTGCCTATTTCTTCCTATTTCAGTCTTGATAGTATGCATGTTTCTAAGAATTTATTCATTCCTTCCACATTGACAAGTTTGTTGGCATATAAATATTCATAACATTCTCTTAAAATTGTTTGTGTTTCTGTGGTGGTGTTTGTGATCTCTCCTCTTTCATCCATGATTTTGCTTCTTTGATTCCTTTCTCTTCCATTTTGAGAATTCTGCCTTGGTGTTTATCTGTTTTATTAATTCTTTGAAAGAACCAGCTTAGTTTCATTGATCTGTTCTACTATTTTGTTTTCTTTTTCTCTATATCATATATCTGTGATCCAAACCTTTCCCTTCTTCTGCTTGCTATAGGCTTTATGTGCTGTTCCTTTTCTATGTCCTTTAGATATAAGTTTAGGTTGTGAATTTGAGGAGATGGAGGAATTTAACACAAGAGAAAGGAGGTAGTACTCGTAGCCACAGATTTAGTCAATACAGATATAAGATATCTGAACTAGAACTCCAAACCAAGATTATAAAACTACTAGCTGGATTTGAAAAAAGCATAGAAGATGCAAGAGAATCCCTGACTGTAGATATAAAATTCTAAAATCTAGTCAGGCCGAAAATAAAAATGCTATTACTGAGATGCAGTCTCATGTGCAGGCCATAAAAATGAGGATGAATGAAACAGAAGAGGAAATCAGTGATACAGAAGACAAAGTTATGGAAAATAAGGAAGCTGAACATGCGTACTATCACGACTGAAATAGGAAAGACAACTATTAGATCATGAAGGTAGACATAGGGAACTCAGCAACTCCATAAGTGAAATAATATCTGTATTGAAGGAGTCCCAGAAGAGGAGTAGGCAAAGGGGGCAGAGGGCTAATTTGAACAAATTAAAGTTCAGAACTTCCTTAAAGCAAGAAAAGAAACAGGCATTCAAGGCCAAGAGGCACAGAGAACTCCCCTCAAAATCAACAAAAATAAGTCAACACCATGACATACTATAGTGAAACTTGCAAATTTCAAAGATAAAGAGAAAATCCTAAAAGACACCTCTAGATTTAAAAACGAGGGGGTGAGAACCAATTATCATGCTAATGGACATCAAAAGAAAGCTGGAATCTTATGCCAGAAGAAACAGATTTTAAAACAAAGATTAAAAGATATCTAGAAGGACAATATATCATCATAAAAGGGTCATCCAACCAGAAGATCTAACAAATGTAAATATTGATACCCATAAATTAGGAGCAGTCAAATGTATAAATCAATTAGTAAGCACCTTAAAGAATCTCACTGATAATAATACAATAATAGTAGTGGACATTAACACTCTACTCATAGCAAAGGATGAATTATCTAAGCAGAAGATAACCAAGGATACAAGGGCTTTGAATGACACACTGGGCCAGCTGCACTTAATAGATATATTCAGAGCATTTCATCCTAAAGCAGCAGAAATTACATTCTTCTTGTGTACACATGGAACATTCTCCAGAATGGATTACATACTTGGTCATAAGTCAGGCTTCAACTTCTTGAAAAAGTTTGAGATCATGCCATGCATATTTTCAGACCACAAGGTGATGAAACTTGAAGTCAAACACAAGAAAAAAATAGAAGGACCACAAACACATGGAGGTTAAAAACGTCCTACTGTAGAATTAATGGGTCAAATACAATTAAAGAATTTAAAAAATACATGGAAGAAAATGGAAATATGGAAGAAAATGGAAATGAAAACATGACAGTCGAGAATAATTGGGATGCAGCAATGACAGTGCTTTGAGGGAAGTATATAGCAATACAGGCCACCCTCAAGAAACAAGAAAAGTATCAAATGCACAACCTAGGTTTACACCGAGAGAATGTGGAGAAAAAATGAAAAATAAAGTCTAAATCCAGCAGGAAATGAGAAATAATAAAGATTAGAGCAGAAATCAATGATAAAGAAATTAAAACAAAACAAAACAAAAAAAAAAAACAGTAGAACAGATCAATGAAATTAGGAGCTGGTTCTTTGAAAGAATTAATAAGATTGCTAAAGCTCAAGTAAGACTTATCAAAAGGAAAGGGAAAGGACCCAAATAAATAAACACCTAAATGAAAGAGGAGAGCTCACAACGGACACCCAATTAATGCAAACAGATATGAGAAAATATGACCAATTATATCTCCACAAATTGGGCAATATGGAAGAAATGGATACATTCCTAGAAACATAAACTACTAAAACTGAATCAGGCAGTTATAGAAAACCTGAACAGCACCCAAACCAGTACAAAGTATTCAATTAATAATCAAAAATCTCCCAACACACGAGTGTCCAGGGCCAGATGGCTTCCTAGGGGAATTCTACCAAACATTTAAAGAAGAATTAATACCTATATTTCTGAAACTATTACAAAAAATAGAAATGGAAGGAAAATACCAGACTCATTCTATGAGGCCAGCATTACCTTGATCCCAAAACCAGACAAGGACCACCATTAAAAGGAGAATTACAGACCAGTATCCCTGTTGAACAAGGATGCATATATTCTCACCAAGATACTGCCAATAAGATCCAACACAGTTAAGGGATTATTTACCACGACCAAGTGGGATTTATTCCTGGGCTGCAAGCATGGTTCAACCTCTGCAAATCAATGTGAAACACCACATAAAAAAGAAAGGACAAGAACCACAGGACCCTCTC
>NW_025411041.1:0-5555 GCF_002201575.2 Neomonachus schauinslandi | reverse complement strand
GGTTTTTTTTTTTTTTTTAAAGATTTTATTTATTTATTTGAGAGAGAGAGAATGAGAGAACACATGAGAGGGGGGAGGGTCAGAGGGAGAAGCAGGCTCCCTGCCGAGCAGGGAGCCCGATGTGGGACTCGATCCCGGGACTCCAGGATCATGACCTGAGCCGAAGGCAGTCGCTTAACCAACTGAGCCACCCAGGCGCCCACATTTTGCTATTTTAAATATAATGTGCCTTGGTATGGACCTCCTTGGGTGGATTTTGTTGGGGGCTCTCTGCCTTCTGGAAGTGGATGTCTGTATCTTTTCCCAGAGTAGAAACACTTTCAAGTATTCCTTCTGCCCATTTTTCTCACTTTTCTCCTTCTGGGGTATTTATAATGTTAATGTGATTACACTTGGTGATACTGCTGAGTTCTTTTAACCTATTCCCACTTTGTAATTTTTGTTGTTGTGTTGTTCATCTGTTTGCTTTCCACTACTCTGTCTTCCAGCTCGCTGATCTATTCTTCTGCCTTTTCTAGTCTACTATTTATTCCCTCTAGTGTATATTTAATTTCATTTGTTTCATTCATTATCTTTGGTTATTTTTTGTATGATCTATCTCTTTGTTAAAGGTCTTACTGTGATCTTGCACTCTTCTCAATTCCAATAAGTATCTTTATGACCATTACTTTGAATTCTTAATCAGTCATATTGCTTGTCTGTCTCTCTGTGTGTGTTTCTCTGTATTAGGAAAGTCAGCTATGTTTCTTGACATTACACATAGAGGTTTTATGAAGGAGAGCTCTTGTAGTGCCCTACAGTGTAATGCTCCCTGTTCACCAGATCCAGGTGCTTCAAGGATGTCTCCTTTGTCGTTGCTGGCACCCTATGTCGTCACTGAGCTGCAGGTGCCTTCAGCCTAGTAAACTGCATGGTCTACTTTGCTTGTTTTTTGGTTTTTGTTTTTTTTCAGATTTGGTGCATGTATTTTTAAGAGACCAGTCTGGGGCCACCATGGACTTGTAGTCAGGTAGTGTCAGTAGTCAGCTCAGATGGCTGTCCTCTTCCTGCAGGCTGTGTCTGGTTGGATCTATTATGAATAGCCCTGGTGTGAACATTCTAATAATTGTCTTCAAGAACACACATACATGTATTTCTGATGGGTATTTACCTAAGAGTAGAATTGTTAGATGATAAATTCTGTGTATATTAGGGTGAAAAATTACAGCTATATAACACATGGAAAAATGTAGGCATTACAATAAAATTGGAAATCTTTTAGAATAAATGATATGCAGATAAGCTATGTCTGGCAAGAAACTAATAAGCATGAGTGATATTATGAAGGAAAAATGATTGCAAATAAATAAATTTAACAAGATTGCTATATGCATAATTATTAAAGTAAATTTTATTTCCATACTTGTAAATTTAATATAATTTTCACTAAACCCCTTCAGTTTGTGTGTGAATATGAACAGTTTCAAGTTGACCATAGAATTAATAAATTTATGCAAATGCCAAAATAGCTCAAAGAAAATTTATAACTCATAAAATGGGAACATTTACATTAAGAGATATCAAAACCTATAATAAGTTACAATAATTGATAATTGTATTGGTTCAAATATAGACCAATGCAATAAATTAGGCATTGCAGATATGGATTTGTATATATATTGATAATTTACAACAAAGATGGCCATTTAGGTCAGTGAAGGGGAAATTCAGTTCATTAAACCTGTTGTATCAACTGTACACTCATGTGTAAAAGAATAAACGCTCATTCTTCCATATCATTTGCAAAATATAAATAAATGTAAATCCAAATTTCCTTAGATCTAAGCGTTTAAGGTAAAACAATAAAGCATCAAGAAAAAAAATTAGGCAAATATTTTCATGAACTGGGAGCTGAGAAAACATTCTTCAATATGACAAAATCACACTAATCATAAAGAACAATATTGATACATCATACTATAATAAGCAAAGATTGGTAAAATATCTTCTTAAAAATAATTATTTTATTCTTACTGAATATTTTGTAATAAACTCATCTCTGACAGTTTCCTTGCAAAAGGATACCTATTCTTCACATAGTCCAATTTTTACTTTGTGTAATTTGCAGAGCTAGAACAAGTTACTCAAGATTCAGATGTTCTTGAATAAAAGGGGTAGTAGGTATATTTGAGGAGGATCCATAAATCACTACCTAAATGCATATGGTGAAAATCTTCTTGCTAGCTTTCCCCAAAGTGTCCTGAGGCCATTTGCAATGGTAACTTTGCTTTGGTGAAAGGGAACTATCCAGATTCCTGAACATCACTAAACTGAATTATAGACTTGGTGCAATCGAGATTTGCCTCTCAAATTGGAATATCAATTTTAAGGAAAAAAAACTAAGATTTTTCTTGTAAGAGTGGAGATACATTGTGCCATCATTCCTATCGTGTTGACTAGTAACTCATGACAATGTACTTTCCTTAGCAAAATCTGATGATACATGAATACAGGTGACTGAATAAATGCACACATCTGGCTTCTTCATATATTTATAAGCTGATCTCTGCCTGGAATTTTATGGTGCAATGATTTTATTACTTTACTTTTTCATGTATGACCATATGTTCCTTGGTGCTTAAACATGCTATTAGTGTCTGAAGCAGCATTTACCCTTCTCCTGACTTTTATAAATTTCACTTCCTGCAGACTAAAGCAAGGATGCAGAACAGCTGAGCAGGCACCTAGAACAGCAGTATATCTAGAAATAATAATACAATTATAATCATTTGATAGTGGAGAGAACATTGTATTCATCACTATGTGTACAATAAAGACTATTTAATATAGATGAAAGAGCTAATTTGCTGAGGTATGTAAGTAGGTAGTGATGTCATGTCAGAGAGGAGCCTATCTACAGGAGTCAACATATGAACAAATTATTTCCAGGGAACAAGGTTCTATTGAACTGCTGAAATAAGCTTCTTGTTTGGTGTGTTTTGTTCTTTTTTGTTTAATGAGAAATGGGGAAATATGACACCAGAGGAAATTGCTCCATAACAGTATGATGTTTGTACCTTAATAAACATCTTTCTCTATATTTATTTACCGTATTGTAGTAATTCATTTTTCTCTAAATACATATGGAATATATACAATGTTGAGTTGACAGCTGCCAAAATATTAACTATCTGACATGGAGATTCAATTCTTTTTTGTGTGTGTGTGTGATGTGTTTGCTTAAACTAACTTTTTACATGGGATCAGATATTGTAGGACAATATTTTATGTTTCCTTTCCTCTCTCATGTGAACCAAAGAGTAGAAAAGGAGGTAAAGAGACATCTCAAATCCCTCTCAGTTCACCATTTGGGTTCAAACTCCCATGTGTGGGACTCAGATTATTTCCCTGGTGGTGGAACAATAGTCATTTCCCCTGTGTGGGGTGGTGAACTGAGGACAGGGAGGCTGCCCTCTACTTAGGAGGACCTCAGGCCTACTCAGCAACCATGCGGTTGGGTTGGGCTGCACATATAGGTAGATAAGTGGTTTTATTACAGGGTTAATTTTTAGTTATTTTTTATTGGGTTAGTTTGGGGTTTTTTTTATGTTTGTTTTCTTTTGAGTGTTTAATAAAACTAGGTCCCTCTTGGATGTGGATAAATATTGAAAGGTTTTATGTCCACACTGGAGTAGTGCAGTTTATATAGAATGACAATCAAATAAAAATACTAATAACAACAGCCATTATTAAAATTAATACTTGTTGACTGTTTGTCGTATGTCAGGCAACACTGTTAAGTTACTTACCTGCATTAAATAATTTAATTCTTAAAAGTCACCCTCAGTATTAGGTGCTATGATGAGACACGATAGAAAGTTCAGAGTAAACCTCTGAGTAAATAAAGCAAACATTAAGTTCCTGTTCTCCCATCTGGACAGAGTAAACCAGGTTTCCCCAGGTCCCCTCCATCTCTACAAGTCACTTCCACCACAGGCTCCATGTATGGATTCCTAAGGACATATCTCCGTGTTTATACCATGGGCAACATTTGAAATTTAATTTTCACATAACCATCATAAATAATTTACTTTTCTTCTAACATAATACACTTAAAATAGTTTTCTAACAAAGCAGCAAGTGAAAATAAAAACAATGAATCGATAAACACGATTAAAACTTATTCAACTGAAATCACAGGCAGATTTGGAGCTAAAGAAACTGAATATTTGAAGCCTCTCACTTGCATAGACTCTTTCCAAAGACATATGTGAATTTTGTATTTGTATTTGTTTTTATTTTTTTCCTTAAGGAGATCTTCCAAACCAGTGCATGATCCGGAGTTCTCAAACCTAGATTTGCCCTTTAATATTCCAGAAATATTTCCTTAGTGATTGGTTTTAGGCAAGCGCTAAACATCAAAGGGATTTCTCCTTAATTTAAAATCAGATGTTTGGATTCAAGTGTCAATGTTTTTGTCTAAAACTGTTAATGCTTGTCTACTTAAAGGAGGTATTTTGTTTGTTAGATTTCTGTTTTGTTTTGTTTTATGAAATTGTTTTAAGGTATTTATAGGAAAGTGATAGGACATGTTACCATTTTTTTAAAACTGCATATTGTAGTTGGGAGAAAGGAAGAGAAGACATATGTATTATTTAATAGGAAGTTACATCCCATTAAGATCAAGCTGGAATAAGCATGCGTATATTTCCTCAAAACTGTAACCTACCTCATCTTGCTCCTTATTCTCGCATATACAGTCTATATATAATCATTATTCATATATAAAATTGACATATTTTATATTTCATATTATATTAAATATAAAATGTTTAATAATATTTGTCATTAAGTACATAAATATATTTTATAATAAATATATATTTTAATATATAAACGTATGTTTGCTTTTCCTTGAGCAATGGGGTTGCCTTATGTTATCTCATAGAATTACCTACAGAGTTTGGTTAGAATTCAATGTGTCTTTAATATTCCAAGTTTAATGGATCTTGATTCTATGGAATAATATTAAGTGAGTGCCACAACATTATCTAACTTCTTGTTTATGAACTTGGGCACAAAGAACCCTGATTGGTTACACTAGTGTTCAACCTGTGGACTTTCAGAAAGGTGAGGCTCCTACCTCCATAACCATGTTCATCTTCTTCAGACTATTTTTAGGAAAAAAATGTTGCTATGTTTAGCACAAAACATCTCCTGATTCATGTACATCCTCTGGTCTATCTACGTATTTAAAGGTAAAATAGAATTAAGTAATATTTTTGCAAACCTATGAGTTAAATGTTATTGGATTGTTTTTTGTTTTCCATTTGAACAAATATATTTTGAGAATTCACCCTGATCTCTCTTTATTTTTATTTTATTTTTTTGTGATGGTAGCAGATCTAACAAAAATCATCTGCAACGAAGATAATGCACTTAAGTGTGCCCTAGAGATGAAATTTTCCCTAAAGTTCTTATGCAAACAATATATGAGGTTTCACCATGATTAGGCAGTGAGCTCATTTAATTTAAGATGTTAAAAGTCTTACATTATGGTTGAAAAAGTTACTTTT
>NW_025411040.1:203-5557 GCF_002201575.2 Neomonachus schauinslandi | reverse complement strand
TTTACTGTTTCCCATGCTGGGAGAGGGTGAGTGCTTCCTCTTAGCGGCCATGGCCTATGACCGCTATGTGGCCATACGTCACCCCCTGCGCTACCCCATCCTCATGAATCAGAAGCTCTGCTTGCACGTGACCACAGGCTCCTGGCTTCCGGGAGGAGTGGATGGGCTGATGCAGCCTGGTGCCACTCTGAGCTTCCCTTACTGCCATTCTCGAGAAATCAACCACTTCTTTTGTGAGGCACCCACACTCACGCATCTTCCCTGTGCCCACGCTACCTTTTTTAAGTTTTTCACGTATGTGTGTTGCCTCCTGATGCTCTTGATCCCTCTGTCTCTCACTTTGCATTCCTACAGTCTCATCTTGGCTGGTGGGCTCCGCATGCGGTCCACTGCAACTCAGAAGAAAGCGTTTGTCACCTGCTCCTCTCACCTGGCTGTGGTGGGGCTCTTCTGTGGCACTCTCCTACTCATCTACGTGCAGCCCAAATCCTACCGCTCAGTGGCCCATGACAAGGTGGTCTCTGTTTCTTACACCATCTTCACACCTGTGTTGAACCCCCTTATCCAGTGTGAGGAACAAAGACATCAAGGGGGCTTTGAGAAAATGTCTAGAGAAACATTTTCTGGGACGTCTATAGTGAGAGGAATTGGATAAACTGGCAGCAGCCAAACGGGATCCATTATGAAATTTCTGTTGTAGGAATACATTTTGCTCTCACTTGACTAGTTTGCATTGTTCTAAAAAATACGTATTTTATATTTAGTAAATTAATTAAAATTTACATTTGTGCTGCTTCCAACCATTGTCATAGTATTTTTGTTCTAAATTTTGGACCTCAGCAATAAGAGTAAATGACTGAGCCACTGTAAGTAAAAGATATGCTAGACATTGATAAAATAAAGGAGATTTTCAACTTTTAATGTTCGTTGGCCCTGATCATGGGATCTCAAGAAAGACAAACCTCAAACATTACCAGCAAAATCTCACAACATGGGTTCAATTTCTGCCCTGGGCATACATACACTGCTTTATTTTGAAATGACATAGGAAACTTAAAACCTTTAGCAGGCTTTCTAGCACACAGTAAGCACTCAAGAAATACTGTCTGTTCTTAATTTTACTATTCTTGATGTTCCTGGCCCCAAATCCTGAGCTACATATGAGGGTGCTTGCATTCAAACCTAAATCCTTCTGGATCAAAAATGAAAAGAATTAGAGCTATAACCAGGTATAGAAAAAACTGGTCATACTCTTTTCTTCAAACATCTTGGCTTCATTTACTAATGCCAGACGTTGTGCTGGGCACTGGAAAAAGAATAAAGATCATTGTGTTGAGGGTATTATAGGCTAGGAAATTAAAGTACACTGTATTATCTGTCCCCATGTTTTCACCTTCCCTTCCTGGTCACAGCCCTCTGGATGGACAAAATTTACTTTTCTCTCTGAATGGGCTTGGCTGCTTGACTTGCTTTGGCCAATGGAATGTGAAAGTGCTTGTTGCACACAGAGACTTTAAATGGCCCAAGTTTGGAGCCACGTTTTGCCACAAAGGCTGTGAGTCCTCGGGTTAGAGATGGTCTATGTAGAAAGACCTGTGTGTAGACACTCTGCTTCGCTTTTCCTTTCTATCGGATTAGCACCCCCCTCAGCAGCTGGCCTTGAGCTCTAGAGCAGTCAGTGTGTGTGAACAGTGTAAAGCTGACCGACATCCTGAAGGTCATGCAACCCCCACTCCAGGAGGTGACCCACGCAGCAGCCCATGTTCCCTTCCATGTCCTCAGCATAGGACTCCTCTGCGCTCAGGGCCTGGGTCTCCTCCCTTGCTCCCAGCTCCCTCCTCATGCTGGGCCATGCCCAGGCAGCCCTGGCCTTCTGGCAAGGTCTTTCAATCTTGTCCTTCTTGTAAACGAAATTAAAAAGCAGATTTTTAAAAATATTTAAATTTTATTATTTTTGTTTGTAAAAATTTTATTTATTCATTTGAGGGAGAGACACAGAGACACAGAAAGAACAAGCTGGGGGGAGAGGCAGAGGGAGAAGCAGCAGCAGACTCCCCACCGACTTGGGAGCTGCACATGGGGCTGATCACAGGACCTGGAGATCATGACATGAGCTGAGGGAAGACACTTAACCATCTGAGCCACCCAATCTCTCCAAAAAAACAGAATTTTATTTTAAAAGTTAATGTAATTCCACAGCCATTGGGAGCGAATTTGTTAGCTTAAACTGTTTCTTGGAGAGTTATTTATTACTCTTCTTGCTTGTGTTAAAATCCACCCAGTTCTCTCAAAGTTTATTGATGGCTTTGATTCCCATGGAGAGCTCTCCCAGCTGCTGGTCTTCCTCTTGTCTTCAGCCTTGGCATCCTTTGCTCACTCAGGAGAACATACCCCAAATGATAAAAGGCTGCCCAGGTGGTGTGTAGCCAAGACATCAGGCTGAAGCCAGCCTAGGCCAGAGGCCTGCAGGCCATGGAAGCACCAACATCTGGGCACAGTGACCCTACATGGGTACTGCACTCTGGATGGCGGCAAGCACCAGCCAGGTCTTGGCATCCAGACCTGAATCGCTGACATTAGGGAGTAAGACCCCAACAGAGGGAACGGCATTTCCCTTCACAGACACCCCACACCTGGACCCTCTACCGGAGTGGGGGATTTGCGCCTGGGTAGTAGCCTCAATTTCCCACATCTGGGTACAGATGCCCTACTTTTCTGGTTTGGGTGGTTCTTTGTGCTCCCTGGCCTGATCTTCCAAGTGTCTTACAGAGTCACTGCCTGTGTTGGGATGGGAGGGTCCATGCGGCCACTTCTTCCCTGTTTGGCAATGGGGGCACCACTTGGGAGCCAAGTATGTGGTCACGGTGCCTTGCCAGGAGGCAGGAGGAGGTTTCTGCATCCCGTGCACGGTCTGCATCCTCCAGGCTCACATTCTCGAAAGGCAGTATTGGGTGCGGTGCTCGGGGCCTGGTGCACAAAGCTTGCAGCCAGCTCTTCTGGACCAGGCAGGGATGCTGAGTGGACAGGCAGAGGCGGCCTCTGGGACCAGCGAGGGAGAGCGTGTGGCTGGGCGCCCACTCTGCTTGTGGGCGGGTGTCAGAAGTCGGGGAGTGAGCTGGGCAGGCGGCCTCCGCCTGGGGAGCGTCTGCAGGGGCGCAGGGGGCTTGGCGGCTCTCCGTGTGGGTCACCGTATCCCGTTAATGAGCATGGGCTCTGTTCTGCAAACCGTGGTTTGGAGCAGGGACGTGAGCCGGCATGCACGGCGCTGTGAGGGAAGCCAGGCTGCTCCTGGCAGCGTGTGCGCGGTCGGGCGCCCGGGGGAGGAGCGGGGTGCAGAAGTGGAGTCCTCGCTCCCCCCGGAGCGCTGGAGTCCTGGTTTTGGTGACTGCTTGCACCAGGATCCCTAAGTCATCACCAGGCCCTGGCGGAGCAGGAGGCGATGTCCCTGCCCCCCAATCCCTGGCCCGTCGCCAGGCAGCCTTCTTCACCTGAGGTCCCTGCCAGAAGAGCAGGCGGCTGTCCCTGCCCTCACCCACTGGCCAAGAGCCAGGCAGTTGTCCTCACCCTGCTCTCACTGGCCAGTCAACAGGCAGCTGTGGCCGCCCCGCTCTCCCTCACCAACCAGCAGGCAGCAGGTTTCTCTGTCCAGCTCTTCCTTGCCAATCACCAGGCGGTTGTCTCCGCCCCTTTTATGCTTGCCAATCACCAGGCAGCTGGCCCCGCCCCTCTCATCCTGGCCAGTCACGAGGCTGCTGTCCCCGCCCCTCTCACCCTGGGTTCCTGCTGGGGTCTCCTGGGTCCTGTAGCCGCACCCCCCACCCCCTGGCTGGGAATGTGGGGGAAGTCACAGTGTGCTGCTTGCAGGTCCTGGACGTGACAGCGCCTGGGGCTGGGCCTCTGCTGTTGCTGGGGCGGTGGGTGGGGGCGGGGGTTAGGGTTCCTCCTTCACTGCTGAACTTAAACGTCAGTGCGAGAACTTCAAGCACAGGAAGAGAAAAGGCAAGGGGCACAGTGGGCATGTATAAAAACCCACCCAGATTCTCCCAAACAAAGGCACCTCTGAGTGGGGAGGGACCTGCAGGCCTGGTGGCCTGGCCCGCAGTGTGTTTACTGGAGACAGGCTCTTTGAGTGGAAACGTCAGCCATCCGAGCTCAAGTCAGGAGCTTGCCCAGTGCCAGAAAGAGGGGAAATGAACTCCCAGGCCTTATAGCGCAGTCTACCCTGTGATGCTTAAGCACCCAAGTCAAGGGCGAGGACAGTCACTGCCCGGGAAGCTGCTGTGCTGAAATCAAAACCAGGATGAGTTACCCCAAAAGGGCACGTTAAATAGACACGAGCGACATTTCTCTAAGAAGACCTCCAGATGACCAGCAGACACGTGAAACTATGCTGAACGTCACTCATCGTCAGGGAAATCCGAATCCAAACCAGGATGAGCGGCCACCACACACCTGTCAGAATGGCTGACATTAACAACACAAGAGGCAACAGGTGCTGGTGAGGATGCGGAGGAAAGGGATCCTCCTACACTGTTGGTGGGAATGCAAGCTGGTGCAGCCACTCTGGAGAACAGCATGGAGGTTCCTCAAAATGAAAAATAGAGCTACCCAAATCCCAGGATTACACTAGTAGGTGTTTATCCAGAGGATACAAACACAGTGATTCCAGGGGCACATGCCCCCAGTGGTTAGAGCAGCAATGTTCATAATAGCCAGAGTATGGAAAGAGCCCAGATGTCCAACGACAGATGAATGGATAAAGAAGATCTGCTATATATACACATTGGAGTACTACTCAGCCATCAAAAATCATGAAATCTTGCATTTGCAACCAGGGGGATGGAACTAGAGGTTTTTATGCTAAGTGAAATAAGTCAATCAGGAGGACAATTATATGATGTCAGTCATGTGGAATTTAAGAAAGAAAATAGATGAACACAGGGGAAGGGGGAAATAAAATAAGTCAGGGAGGTAGACAAAGCAAGAGACTCTTAAAAAAATAATTTATATGTGAGAACATGAGCGGGGTGAGGGGCAGAGGCAGAGAGAGAAGCAGTCTCCCCACTTAGCAGGGAGCCCAGCATGGGGCTGGATCCCAGGACTCCAGGTTCATGACCTGAGCCAAAGGTAGGCGCTTAATGGACTGAGGCACCCAGGCGTCCCAAGAGAGTCTCCGCTATAGGAAACAAACTGAGGGTGTTGGAGGGCGAGGGCAGTCACTGCCCGGGAAGCTGCTGTGCTGAAATCAAAACCAGGATGAGTTACCCCAAAAGGGCACGTTAAATAGACACGAGCGACATTTCTCTAAGAAGACCTCCAGATGACCAGCAGACACGTGAAACTATGCTGAACGT
>NW_025411040.1:0-193 GCF_002201575.2 Neomonachus schauinslandi | reverse complement strand
AGAAGACCTCCAGATGACCAGCAGACACGTGAAACTATGCTGAACGTTTCGGGGTAACGAAACGGGTTTCGTTTCGGGGTAACTGGGTGATGGGTGTCAAGGAGACAGGTGATGTAACGAGCGCTGGTGTTATATGCAACTGATGTATCAGTAAATTCTACCTCTAAAACTGAAAAAAAGGGGGTTAGTGAAC
>NW_025411039.1:0-5558 GCF_002201575.2 Neomonachus schauinslandi | reverse complement strand
GAGCAGAGGACGGGGGGCCGCCGATGGGCGGCCCCCACAGGCAGGCAAGGGCAGGCGGCTTACCTGGCCCTGCTCCTGGCGGGGGCGCTGGGCCGGCAGCAGGCTCTGCACGTGCGGGCAGTGGCTGTCCTCATAGCTCCACAGCCACTGGTTGGCCTGGGCGGCCCGCCCACATTGGCCCTTGCGGGTGCACCTGTGGGGCAGGGGCCCACTGGGTCACCACGTAGGTCCCGGGCTCCCCAGGTGATGGGTGGCAAGAGGGCTGGGAGGATGGCCCAGCCGGAGTGCGTGAGCGGAGGGGGGGAACGGAAAGGGACCGTGCTCAAGCGGAAGGGGCCAAGCAGATAGGGCTTCGCGGCCGATGTGCGGGCTTTGGTCTTGACCGTGCTGCAGAGGGGAGGGTTGCCATAAGGGGTTCCTGGAGCTGAAGTGGGCCAGGGAACACCTGGGAGAGGCGACAGAGGCCTGCCTGGGGGTGGGGCTGGGAAATGAGAAGAGAGCAGCTTGGGCCGCGAGGGGCAGGATGGAGGGCCTCCACGGTGGCCCCACACCTCCACCTCAGGAAGCCGAGCTGGCCTCCTGGGAGGCCTAGGGCTGCTTCCAGGGGCGCCCTCCCTGCACACACCACCTGTTGGCCCAAGTCTGGGCACAGGCCCTGTGCTCACCTGCCCTGGAGGACGCACCAGCCACACAGTGGGTCCCGGGCCTGAAGGCAGCTGGTACAGTCAGGGAACTGGGGGCAGGCTGCCACGGGTACCCGGTCCACCTGGATAGGCAGCGAGGGACAGAGGTAGTGGGTGCAGGGACTCGGGCTCTGTGTGCCCCCCACCCCCGGGGACAAGCCTCACCTGCTGGGCAGTCAGGACATAGAGGTGGCTGCCGCTGCTGTCCACCAGCAGGTCTGGGCTGATGGCTGAGCCCAGAGGCCCCACTTGCTGGGAGTGGTACACCTGGCCTTGGGAGCCATTGAGAAAGACCTGGAGGGACGACAAGGCCTGCTCTCAAGATGGCCACAGGCCGACCGTTCAGGGCATGTGCCCTCCTCTTGGTTGGGGCTACCAGGGAGCATCCTGCCCCCACAGAGCCAGCTCTCCTTCCTGCTGGACCAGGGAGGCCAGGCCGTGCCACGGAGGGTGGGGCAGGCCCCTGGGCCTCCTGCTCTGCTCACCTCACCTCCCCCATTCGCCATCACCCAGCCACTCTGGGTAAGGGCCTTGGTGCCAGGGGCAGGAGGGCAGCTGCAGGGAGGTAAACAGGTCAGGAGGAGGCCAGACTTTGCCTCAGAGAGACTCCTGGGGCCGGGCTGGCTCTGGGGACCAGGCACTGCCCACCCCTACCCCATGGCATCCCTCCCTGTCCACCTTGACCGTCGGCCTCCGCCATCGGCTGGAGAAACTGGGGCTGCCCAGGAGCCTCCTGGGCAGTCATCCTAACTCATGCAACTAGGAGCCCCCAGGAGGTGGCACCCGGCCAGCCTCCCGTGTGCGGCACGGCCTTGCAACCTGCCAGCGAGACACGGAAGGTACCTGGGGTGTCCCCGAGCCGCGGCAGGGAAGGGCCTCAGCCCAGCAGGGTAGAGGCCTTGGTGTCAGGGGTCCAGGACCAGGGCAGCCCCCTCAGCTCACCTTATGCAGCTGACCCTGGGTGTCCCCCAGGAAGGCGATCGTGTGCCCGTCTGCCTGGAGGCCTGCCACGGCGCTGATGGGCTGCCCGAGCTGCAGCACAGGCTTGGCCTCCAGGGGCCGGCGGCTGGCAATGGGGCTGGGGGTGTGCTCATCGCCGCAGGGGTACGACTCCGGGGAGTCCTGCGCGGCCCGGGAGGGGAGAATCAATCCCGGCAAGAGGCGGGAGGTGCCTTCCCGGGGCCCCGAGGGAGTCTGCTGCAGGGCAGGGCCGGGGAGCCCTGGGGGGCCCCAGGGCAGAGTGGTCGGGGGGCCTCCCCAGCCCCATGGCGGGACAAGCTGACACTTCAGAGGAAGAAAGACCAAAAGAAGCGGGCCGAGAGCCACGAGGAGCTGGGCCCCTCCTTGACATCCCCTAGGCAGGAGGGCATGGGCGACTGCCACGCGACAGCGCCCAGCCGCCCACAGCCCGGGACTAACATGTGGCAGTCCCTGCCTCGGCCTGAGAGACAGTGTGGAGGGCCGGGGCTGGAGAGGCAGGCCAGGCCGGCGGAGGCCGAGAGAGAGAGAGAGAGAAAGAAAGAGAGAGAGAGAGAGAGAGCGTGAGCGCGAGCCGGCAGGAGCCAAGCCCAGGGTGACAGGGGCCACTCACGGCGGGCAGGGCGACACAGCGGGACGTGACTCCGTACTCCACGGTGGCTTCCTCCAGACCGCTGGGGCCCCGGCCGCCGGCCGTGTAGCACAAGCGCCGGGCGCGCTCCATGCTCCCGTCCAGCTCGGCCAGGGGAAAGGCACACAGCGCCGCCCGGGCCCCGCCGGGGCCTGCGGCGAACGCCGCCAGCAGCGTACTTGGCGTGAGGAAGGCAGCCTGGATGAGGCCCTGGCCCCGGCAGGTGAGGGGCACCTCCACGTAGGAGTAAAGGTTGGCGTCCCCCAGACAGACGCGGGCCACGTACGAGCGGTACTCGGCCTGCGCCCGGGCCCCGCGGCGGCGGAAAACGAAGTAGGCCGAGCGGGTGTTGGCGAAGGCCCCCACGTAGCTGTTGTTGTAGTCGGACAAGTCGCCCACCACGAGGCGGCCCAGGCCCTCGCTGGAGAAGGGCTGCGGCCCGGCCAGCTGGCGCACGGTCAGGGGTGGCACCCCGCCCGACAGCTTGCCCGCCAGGCCTCTGGCCACCAGCAGGAGGTCCCGGCCCGGCGCCTGCACCACCAGGCCCACCGTGGCAACCCCTGGGGCATTGGCGGCCACAAACTGCCCGTCCCCGGGGTCCTCGGCCTGGTACAGCACGCGCGCCACGTCCTCGAGGCCGCGCTTCTCGCACACGCCCTGGCGCGCCTGCCCGCAGGCCACGAGCTCCTGGGCCCGGCTGCTCACCAGCAGCAGCTGGTTGGTGTTGTCGGTGAGCCGGGCCTGCGGGCAATCGGCCGGGTCGCGGAAGGGCACGCAGTCGGGACTGTCGAAGACCGGGCCGGTGACGGCCACCGCCTCGAGCTGCAGCTCGGGGCTGAGCTGGAAGAGGCGGTTCACCGCCCCGACGTAGAGCGTGCCGCGGCCCGGCGCCAGCGCCAAGTGGTTGAAGGTGGTGTTGGGGGCGGAGAAGTGACGGGCCCGAGTCAGGGGCAGCGGCAGGTACAGCAGCAGCACGGGCAGGAGGCGGGGGCTGAAGGGGCGCCGGGCAGCCATCACGGGCACCTGCGGGGGGGCGGGGGGCAGAGCCAAGTGAGGCCCGCACGCGTCAGGGCGGAGAAAGGCCCCAGGGAAGAGGGGGTGGAGAGAGCACCGGAGGGACGGGAGGAGGGAGGGAGGGAGGGAAGAATCTAGAAGAGTGACAGATAAGAAAGGGAGGGAGAGGACAGAGAAAGAGACAGAGGGGGACGGAGAGAAGCAGAGAGAGAGAGTATCCAAGGCACGGGGAGAAGGTGGGGTGGGGGGCACACGTGTGCCCAAGGAAAGAATTGCTTTCATCTCCTACTTTTTATGCATCTAGATTGTTGAAGGAGGGGGCAGATCCTGAAGAGCCAGGGGAATGCGAACAGAAGGACTCCGAGTGAATGACAGAAGGGCGGTGACAGAGACAGGAAAGGGGAGGCAGAGGGGGAAGGGGGGCAAGGACAAGGACGAGGACAATGATGAAGAGGTGCAAGGCCACCATGCAAGGGTGGGGGACACCCATAGCACAAGGGACATCGAGGGCAGGTTTAGGGCCAGCTGTAAAGAGGGACCCCTGCCAGAGGGGAGAAGGAGTGCCAGGGAGGGAGAGAGAGCCAGGGAGAAACTGAGGCAGCCAGAGAACTGCGGGGCACAGGAATACAGGGCCGGCCGCAGAGGGCTGGGAGGTGGTCAGAGCAGGGGCTGGGGGAGACCCGAGGGCCAGACAGCGTGGGGGCTGGGGGAGACGGTGAGGGGGGCACCAAGAGACAACACGAGGTGTGGGGGGAGGGGGAGGCCTGTTCCCTGGCCTGTGGGCCCCAGCCCCTGGGGGTGTTAATGGGGAGGCATGGGAGAAAAGAGAGGAGGGAGCCTGACTGAGGAGAGGGCGGTCAGGGGGAGGGAGCAAGGCATGGGCACCCCCACCTACCCACGTGCAGCCATTCAGAGCTCAGACTAAAGGTATCTGCCGTGGGCCAGGTGGGGACCCCAAGCCTCCAGAGAAGGCTTGAGCGGGGCCCCTGCTCCATGCCCCCCACCCCACCTCCCAGCTGGCTGCTGAGGTGATCAGGCGAGAGAGGCACAGAAAGAGACCCCATGCCGGGCAGAGCCCCTGGGCACAGGAACCACAGAGAAGGGGACAGAAGCCAGGCCCTCAGTTGAGCTAGGGTCCTGCACAGCTGGGCACGTGGGCACATGCCAGCCAGGAGCAGGCCTGCTCTCACCCAGTGCCCTGCAGCTTGGCAGCAGAGACGCAAGGCCGGGCCCTGGTGGGCGTGCCAGCTGGAGGCTGAGCCCCGAGGATGGCCCCCAAGCCCCTTATCTCAGGAACACAGACAGGAAGGTCAGGCCTGGCCTGGGGACAGGGGCATTTCCTCTAGACCTGGAATATCGGCGGCAGTGTCTGGGGCGTGTGGCTGAGGGCGTAGAGGGACAGCATCTGGGGCCTCGAGGCCCAGGCTCCCCTGGACTGCTTGGCCTGCCTTGCCTTGCCCTCCCGGGGACATCTCTGTGGACAGGGGCCCCTGGCACTTACCGCTTCGGAGGGGAGCAACGGAGGGGTCTCCTGTGCAGTCCCCGGGGACGCACGGCTCCTCCGTTCAGCTAGCCCAGGGCAGTGGTGACCGGCACAAGACGGCTGTGGGGGGCATTGTCCTGAGTGGGAGGGACACCATTGAGGCTTGGCGGCCCGGGGAGGAGGGAGGCCGGGGGCGGGGAACAGGGGGCCAAGGGCCTGGTGGCTGGGCTCCACCACAGCTGGCAGCTTTGTCAACAGTGGCAGGGCCGAGGCAGCCCTGCCTCCACCCCAACAATGTCCTCTCTGTCCGCAGGCCCGGGCCAGGGACTCACTATCTGGTGCTCTTACCCCCACCCGGGCTCTTCTGGCCAGGGGGCTCCCTGCCACCCCTCCACCCCCAGAGAGACACCCCCTAGGACCTGGGGACAAAGGACACGGTTTCTTTCAGCCAGAAAAATGAGACCCACACAGCCAGCCCCACCCCACTGCCACCCCGTGCCAGCCAGCCGGCTCCTCTCTGTGTCCTCGCCCCAAACCCCCCCCTCCCGCCGGGTCCCTGGGAAGGGCACAGGGTAGGCCACTGAGCCCCCACGGGAAGGTCAGGGTGCTGAGCCCCTGCAATGCCAGCCTCAGCCTTGGTAGCCTTGGTGCCTGGTCCAAGTGCCAGGCCTGGCCCTCAATGGCTGCCTTTGTCCGGGCTGGGGGCAGGGAGGTGCTGACAAAGGCAGCCCGTCCAGGAGACCTTCCTCCCCAACCCCCCCAACCCCCT
>NW_025411038.1:0-5561 GCF_002201575.2 Neomonachus schauinslandi | reverse complement strand
CGGGACGCGAGAGGGCCGGGGGTGCCTTGGACGCCGTCCGATGGGGGAAACGGACGGATTGGAGACCCGGGGGCGTGAGGGCGGCGGCGGGCGCTCCTCCAGAGCCTGGCCCGACGGCCCCGCCGCGTTCCAGACGTCCCGCCGCCGCTGGCCGCCCGCGACCCCGACGCAGACCCGGCGTGGACGCTCAGGTTCAGCCCGACCCCGCCCAAGTCTGCGGACACCCCCCGAGTTCCCGGCTCCCCGACGGCGCTCCCCGCGGTCGCCCCCGCGCCGGGCCGCCCCGAAGACCACGCGCCTTTCCGGGCCCCGGGATCCCCGCCGCCACCGGCCCTGGACGCCACCCGGGAGGACCCCGACTCTCCGCCCAGCCGCCCCGAGGACCACGCGTCCCCGCAGTCCGCGCCTCCGTCGCTGAACGCCGCCCTTCTGCAGACCCTGGGGCACCTGGGCGACATCGTGGCCATCCTCGGCCCGCTGCGCGACCAGCTGCTGACCCTGAACCAGCACGTGGAGCAGCTGCGCGGCTCCTTCGACCAGACCGTGTCCCTGGCCGTCGGCTTCATCTTAGGCAGCGCCGCCGCCGAGCGAGGCGTCCTGGCCGACCGGCGAGAGTGAGGCCTGGCCTGCACCGTCCCTTCTGTAGGACCGTGTCTCCTCTGCCCTGACCCCATCCTGTGACCCTCCCCAACTCCAAATCTAGGTACGTTTAATAAAAAGGTTGTTTATTCCCGACTTAATTCTGTGAACGTGTGTACGTCTTGTGCTGGGTAGGAATGGCCCCTGCTGGTGGTGCGGGGACAGCCAGGCCTGCCTGGGCCCCGGAGTGTGCTGGGATGCTGGCCAGGACCTCCCCTAGAAGGCCAGTTTCCAAGGGCACGTGGAACCCGGAGTTGGGGTCCTTGTAACATGCTGGCTTTCCCAAGGTCTCCCAAACCCTGTGCACCAGCCCTTGATGGGTGACCATTCTCACCTTCTCTGGGAGCCCCGCTGAGCAGGAGGAGGGGGGTTGTCAGGGGGTCCCCTCTACTATGCTGCCCCAGCCTGACCTCGGCTGCAGTTACGGTGTGCCCAGAGACCCACCTCTGCCCCAGGCAGGCCTGAGCCTCTCTGCTGAGCTCTGTCCGGGAAGCAGGACTCCTCAGGGGTGACTGGAACAGGAGAGGCAGGAGAGCTAAGGCACACCAGGGAAGGGGATCCTTTTGTCTCCAGGGAAGCGATTGCTCTAGGTGGGCCCCGGACAGCCGGACGGGCTCTGAGACTTTCGACTTTGGCCAAGGACCAGGTCCCAGCAGTTGTCAGAGGACTTGACCAAAACCGCCCTGGGAGCATTTTCCAAATAGTAATTGTGGCCCCACCCTCTACCGGTGGCTCGGAAAGGACAACTGGGTGGGCCTGGGAGGTGCTCCCGCCCCCAGGGAGATAAGGAAATAGCCCCAGGGCACCTGGCCAGCATAACAATACAGTTTCTTTAGTAGGGGCTCATTCAGAGACTCAAGTGGTTGCCCTGGGCCACAAGGCTAAATGAGGGATGGGTGTTCTTGCTGGCCCTGTGTTCCAAGGTTCCGGCAGTCCCTGGGGCTCTGGGGTGGGTGGTGGAGCATTGCCCCCAAGTCCTTTCTGGAGACAGAAGAGACCCCAGTTGGACCCTTGGCCTGCAGGGATCCCCAAGTGGGAGCAGGAGTGGTCTCCCCGACCCCAAAAGCTGTGCATTGATGGTAGGTCCTGGCAGCTCTGCGAGACCAAAACCACAGAAGTGACTGGATGTCACCTCACTTGAGACACACTTGCCTCTGCTTCATGATGCGGTCCATGCTGTGGTCCCTGAGGGTCTCCAAGCTGCCAAAAACCTGCTACGGGGTGATTCCAGCCTGCAGACCTACCCACACAGCCCCTGCTCCTAGGTCAGAGCCCAGGCTGGGGCATATATGTGCACCCCCCAGGGGTAGGGATGATGCCATGAGGTGTATGCATCACTCAGGTCACCAAGGACCCTCTGCCTTGGAGAAAGGCTGTCTTGTGACCGAATGAAATCTATGGAAGTCATTGAGTTTGAGGTACCAAGAAAAACCCCTCTGCCTTGCTGTGCGCGTTGCCCGTGGGGCGCATCCCATGGCTGCCTCCTCAGGACCCTTATGTCGGAGTAAGGAATTTGAATGTTGCTTCTCTGCTCGTCCTTAGTGTCTTCCAGGCTGGGGAGGGGAGCTGTTTTGGCTGTTCTGGGCCAGATAAAAATCTGTTGGGTAAAAAAAATATGTTACTAAAGCCCTGAAGATTCCCAAGTCCCTTCTTGCTGGCCTCCGCCTCGTCTGTGGCTCTCCTGTGGGTCAGTGGGGTGAGCCGTGTCTTCACCCTGTTCTGTGACGTGCATGTCTTACGCTAGTGTCCTGGGTTTGGTTCTGGGCGTGTGGGATGAACACACCACGGTAGGAATGGCCTCACCGCGAGCATAGGCAGCGTCTCCCGCAGGGTCTCCTGGGACCGCTCCTCAGATTAGGGCCCCCTCTCATCTCACTAGGGGCCCTTGGACAACAGATTCATACCTTTTTAAAATTTTTTAAATTAAAATATACATTAAAAAATGAGCCCTCTCCCCCACCAAGCACCCAGCTCAGCGGCATCCAGCATGTTCGCCGTGTTGTGCAGCCAGACCCACCCTCCGGCCCCATGACTCTCATCCTCCCAGACGGAAGCTCGGTCCCCATCCCCTCCCCCGCCCTGGCGCCCACCATCTCATCTCCGTCTCTGACTGTGCCGGCCCCGGGGACCTCACGAAGGTGGGGCACGCAGTGCTGGTCCTTCCGTGTCTGGCTTCTTTCACTCGGCATCAGGCCCTCGGGGCTGCTCCTCGCAAGGCTGAGACCCTCCTCCCTTCCTCCCTTCATCCATGTGGACGCTCGGGCCCCTTCCAGCTGTCTGTGAACCATGCTGTTGGGAACACGGGGGTGCAAACATCTGTTCCAGTCCGTGCGTTCAGTTCTCGGGGGTGCGCGCCCAGAGGTGGGATCACTGGTAATTCTGTTTTTAATTCTTTGAGGAAGCTCCATACTGTTGTCCACGTGGCCGCACCATTTTACATTCCCGCCAACAGTACACAAGGGTTCCAGTGTGCATCCTCACCAACATGTATTTTCTTAGCTTTTTTTTTTTTTTTGATAGTAGCCATCCATGTGGGTGTGCAGCTCACACCTATAATGACTGTTCTCACAGCATGCCCTCTATGGCAATGCCACAGGGAGTCATGCCCTACTGTTGAATTGCCTGGTCAACCCGCCCAGCTAGTATGGAGCTCACCTTCGTGCACATTCTGTTCGGTGCTGCACTGAGGGCCAGGAAGTGTCCACATCACCTGGGCCCCTCATCAGCTCAGCCTGGGAAGCTCTATGGCCGAGGGTCCTCTCCTGCCTGCTGTGGGGCCTGCCCACCCAGCCCGGCACCTTTCCCTTCCCGAGTGAAGAGTGTGTTTTCACATTGTGCTGATCCATCAAGGACCAGTGCTGTCCAGGCCCTTGTGAAGTAACTTTCTGGTGATCGATACGTTGGTTTTAAGAGAACACCTTAATGTTAAGTGTATTTTCTCCAAATAGGCAAAGAGCCCTATCAGTTTGGGTACTGCTTTTTTACTCCTCGATAGGTCTGCATCCGCTATCTCTCTGATGTCCAGCTGAGCCTAAAATTTAACAGAAGTAAACTTCCTTTGTGACTTCATGTTTGAAATTGCCATCTTCTCAATCGTCATTGTTTATCTGTCCAAATTATCTTCTCTTCCATGTTTGTTCCTCTAATTACATCATCTATGTAATGCTCTACCGATAAACATTTTGGTATTTGCAACGTTCTCAAACCCCTGCTGCTTTTGGACTCTGCTCTGAGTCAGGCAGCCTCTGAAATCTGAAGTTTTCCAAGTCAAAGCAAACGGCTTAGTGTTCTTGACCTGTCATTTTTGCAAAGAACACATCCCTAAGATTTTGGTAAATTTATCTTTCATATGATTTGTACGGAGATAGGACAGACTTCCTCCATGTTCCTTCCGTTTTGCCGGAGGCCTGTGGTCTGCCTAGTTACCCCCTCCTTTCCAATTTCACGGCATCTGTGATGTCTTCTGCGCTGTACCATGGACGCCAACCACTCTGACTACATCATTGGTTCCTACTTGACCTCTCACACCAGTTCTGCAGCTAAATTTTCCTGTCTGTTGGAAAACATATTGCTCTATATTGTGGACTGGATGTTTGTGTCCCCCAAAGTCATATATTGAAATCCTAACCCCCCTGTGTGACGGTGTTAGGAGGTGGGGCCTTGGGATGGGCTTAGGCTCTGAGGGTGGAGCCTCATCCCTGGGATCAGTGCTTTCTAAGAGACAGGACAGCAAAGAAGTGACCAGCTGCTGGCCAGGAGATGGCCCTCAGTGGAACCCCAGCACACCGGTGCCCTGGTCTTGGACCTCCAGCCTCCAGACTTGGGAGAAAGAAGTATCTGTTTAAGTCCCCAGTCTGTGGTGCTGTTAGAGCTGCCAAGCGCCCAGACACTTGTCCCAATCCACCACACGAGCGCATTTGGAATTCAATGCTGAGTCCACTCCAATGTTCCAGAAGTCTGCCTAGCCATCCCCTCACTTTGTTTTCCGTGGTGCCCACCAGAGCTCATTCACATGCTGCTGTCTCCCAGAATTGTCATTTCTGACAATTCTAGAGAAATCCTAACATTTTTTGTTCTTCCACTTTAACGAATAATGGCTGTCGGTGTGCGGCCCACCTCCTCCTGGCCTGGCCCAGATGCCAGCCTTGCTGAGCCCTTGGCTCTGTTCTGGTCCGCTTCCCAGGCCTCATACATGGATGCAGCCCCTCCTCTCCATCACCAGCAGGTGAGGAGTCTGTTTGGGGTCTATCTATTGGCCCACAGGCAAGCCGTTCTGCCCATAGGGCGAGTCTGACTCTCACCTCCACAACAGTCAGTGAGCACTCCATTCCTTTCCTTATTTTTGGAGCCTTTGGTTCTGATACATTCCTTCAAGGGCCCTTCTGGCCTCCCCAAAAATGTCAGATCCCTGAAGGATCAGCAGTAGGTCTTACTCCCTGCTGTTCCAACGGGACCTGATTAACCCCGCCTGGTTTTCTGGTTGCATCTTCTACCAAATAGTTACCTGTAGCAACGCTATGGTTCTCTCCCCAGGCCTGCCTCTGTAAATCCAGCACCTGCTGGCCCCGGAGAGGGGGCTCCCCACGCGGAGTCCAGTCTGTCCCTCCGAGGCCCTGTAAACAGAGCCGGAAGGTCCTGTGTCCCTTGGCCCTGCCGCTGGACTCCCTTCTCCATGGAGGGGGGCGTGGGAGGGGATGGGGGGCTGCTCTGCCTCATCACGCCTGCAGCCTGGAAATGTGGCACCCCACCCAGCTGGGGTGGGGTCCTGTCCACCTTGTTCCACACTCATGCCTAGGTTTTTTCCACCAGGAGCACAAACAGGAAGTTGGGGGGCTCCAACGGAGGGGGGGAGGAAGCCCGGGGGAGGGGCGTGGAAGGGCCGATGGGGAGTCTGAAGAGCAGGGGGACTTGGAGCGAAGGCT
>NW_025411037.1:0-5561 GCF_002201575.2 Neomonachus schauinslandi | reverse complement strand
TGGTAGAATTCCCCAGGGAATCCATCAGGCCCTGGACTCTTGTTTTTTGGGAGGTTTTTGATCACTGCTTCAATCTCCTTACTGGTTATTGGCCTATTCAGGTTGTCAGTTTCTTCCTGTTTCAGTCTTGGCAGCTTATAGGTTTTGAGGAAGGCCTCCATTTCATCCAGATTGCTCAGTGTATTGGCATATAGTTGTTGATAATAATTTCTAATAATTGTTTCTATTTCCTTGGTGTTAGTCGTGATCTCTCCCCTTTCATTCATAATTTTATTAATTTGGGTCCTTTCTCTTTTCTTTTGGATAAGTCTGGCCAGTGGTTTATCGATCTTATTAATTCTTTCAAAGAACCAGCTTCTAGTTTCATTGATCTGATCTACTGTGTTTCTGGTTTCTAATTCATTGATTTCTGCTCTAATCTTAATTATTTCTCTTCTTATGCATGGCTTAGGCATCATTTGTTGCTTTTTCTCTAGTCTTTAAGGTGTGAAGTTAGTTGGTGAATTCAGGATTTTTCTATTTTTTTGAGTGAGGCTTGGATGGCTATGTATTTCCCCCTTAGGACCGCCTTTGCAGTATCCCATAGGTTTTGGACTAATGTGTTTTCGTTCTCATTGGTTTCCATGAATTGTTTAAGTTCTTCTTTGATTTCCTGGTTGACCCAAACATTCTTGAGCAGAGTGGTCTTTAGCTTCCAAGTGTTTGAATTTCTTCCAATTTTTTTCTTGTGATTGAGTTCCAGTTTTAAAGCATTATGGTCTGAGGATATACAGGGAGTAATCTCAATCTTTTAGTATCAGCTGAGACCTGATTTGTGACCCAGTATGTGGTCTATTCTGGTGAAAGTTCCATGTGTGCTCAAGAAGAATGAGTATTCTGTTGTTTTAGGGTGGAATGTTCTGTATATATCTATGAGGTACATCTGGGCCAGTATGTCATTCAAAGCTCTTGTTTCCTTGTTGATTTTCTGCTTAGATGATCTATCTATTGCTGAGAGTGGAGTATTGAGGTCTCCTACAATTAACGTATTGTTATCAATGTGACTCTTTATTTTGGTTAACAGTTGGCTTATGTAGATGGCTGCTCCCATGTTGGGGGCATAGATATTTACAATTGTTAGATCTTCTTGTTGGATAGACCCTTTAAGAATGATATAGTGTCCTTCTGTGTCTCTAATTACAGACTTTAGTTTAAAATCTAATTTGTCTGATATAAGAATTGCCACCCCAGCTTTCGTTTGAGGTCCGCTGGCATGGAAGATGGATCTCCATCCCTCACTTTCAGTCTGGATGTATCTTTAGGTTCAAAATGAGTCTCTTGTAGACAGCATATGGATGGGACCTGTCTCTTTATCCACTCTGCAACCCTGTGCCATTTTATGGGAGCATTTAGGCCATTCACGTTGAGAGTGATTATTGAAAGATAGGAATTAATTGTCATCATGTTGCCTGTGAAGATGTTGTTTTCATAGATTGTCCCTGTAAATTTCTGTTGTAGATCACTCTTGGGGTCTTTCTCCTTTTATAGAGCCCTCCTTAATATTTCTTGCAGGGCCGGCTTAGTGGTCATATATTCTTTCAGTTTCTGCCAGTCGTGGAAGCTCTGCATCTCTCTATCCATTCTAAATGACAGCCTTGCCGGATAAAGTATTCTTGGCTGCATGTTCTTCTCTTTTAGTACCCTGAATATGTCTTGCCAGGCCTTTCTGGCTTCCAGGTCTCTGTGGATAGGTCTGACGTTATTCTGATGTTCCTCCCTCTGTACATAAGGAATCTCTTCCCCCTCACTGCCCTTAAGATGGTTTCCTTGGTTCTAAGATTTGCGAGTTTTACAATTACATGCCGGGGTGTTGGCCTGTTTTCCTTGATCTTGAGAGGGGTCCTCTCTGCCTCTAGGACATGAATGTTTGTTTCATTCCCCAGATCAGGGAAGTTCTCAGCTACGATTTGCTCAAATATATCTTATAGTCTTCTCTCTCTCTCCACCCCCTCAGGGATCCCAATAATTCTGACATTGGAACATTTCATGGTGTCACTTATTTCTCTGATTCTATTTTCATGGATTCTGAGTTGTTTTTCCCTGGCCTCCTCTTTTCCCTTCTTGTCTATTAATTTGTCTTCTAGATCACTAATTTGTTCTTCTGCCTCACTTACCCTAGCTGTTAGATTATCTAGATTAGATTGGATCTCATAGATAGCATTTTTAAGTTCTGCCAATTCAGCTTTCATTTCTGCCCTTAGAGACTCTATGTTGCCATTAATCAATTTAGCTAGAATGGAGATTCTAGCTATTGTCTTTACAATTGCTATCCTGAATTCCATCTCTGACATCTTGGTTATATCTCTATCCTTTTGTAAATCTGTGGCATAAGTCATAGTCTTTGAGTCTTTCCTATTTTGGGGGTTCCTCCTCCTAGTCATTCTGTTGAGGGGTGGTTGAGGGTATGTATAGGTCCAAATTATTGACCACAACCCAAGCAAGATGCACCTGTTTTCTAGGGACCTTAGGGTTGCTGGCCTCTTGTTTTCCCAGGTTGTCTTCTGGGGGAGGGGCCTGCTGCCCTGTTACTCAGGCAACCCTGTTTGGGCGGAGTTACCCTAACCCCTGTGGTGGGGGATAGGCTCAGTGAAAACCGGTTTTGGGGGAGCTTTTGTCCTCTGGTGGCTTTCCCTGGTGGCTTTCTGTGTCTCTTCCGAGAGTCAGAGCAGAAGAGATAGTTTCCAACCCTCTGCCTCAGAGCAGAGAGATTGCAGTCTGTTCTTCAGTGAATGCTCCAGGCCACACTATCTCCTTTTCTGTCAGTTCTGCTATAAACTGCAGCATCCTGCATTGTGTGCCCCTCAGTAGCGCTCCCAGTCCTCGCCTCCAGGTTGGGGCATGTCACTCCCCTTTGTGCTTCTAAAACCACCAGCTGCTGCCAGTTTGCACATGCAGCCCCACCGCTCCAGGTTTCCATCCAGTGGGCTGCCCTAAAGTCCTTTCCCTGTTGCTACTGGTCTGTGAGTCTGTGCCCTATCCCCAGCATGGGAGGCTATCACTCACCAGTGGTGTAGGATCCCCATGGCTCCTTCCCCCTGCTGTTTATCTTCCGATATCTGCCCATGGAATCACGGCTCCCTGCTTTGTACCTCAAAACCAACCACCTGCGATATTCTGTTTGTAGAGATCCAGAACTATCTTCTTACATCTCAGGCTGATTTCGTGGGTGTTCAGAGTGGTCTGGTAGATATCCAGCTCAATTCTGGGGACCAGTTGGAATAAGGTCCCCTACTCTTCTGCCCTCTTTTCCAGGTTCCAACTGTATGAATTCTTATGTAAATGAGAGGTGGAAAACGGGATGGTAAGTGGGGTCAACAGAAAACTTTTTTTTTTAGGATTTTATTTTTTAAATAATCTCTATACCCAGTGTGGGACTAGAACTTGCAACCCCAAGATCAAGAGTTGTATGCTCTACCAACTGAGCAAGTCAGGCTGCCCAGACTTTTTTTTTTTTTTTTTGAGTAAGTTCCATGCCCAACATGGGGCTTAACCTCATGATCCTGAGGTGCCCCCAAAAGACTATTTTAAACTCAGAGGACTAGTAGCATGTCTTTATGTTGCTAAAACTGATCCAGTAGAAAAGGAAAAATACATGAGGGAGAAGGTACAATTGCTGGAGTGATGTCCTTGAGTAGGTAAGAGGGCTGATAGAGTCTAATGTAGAGATGAAATAGTTGGCTTTCAAAGCAATGGGAATTCATCTTTAGTAACTAGAAGGCAGAAAATATGAGTACACATGAATGTATGTGGGTAGATGTTTTGGTAGAAGTCTGCAGAAGTTTTCTTCTGATCGCTTCAATTTTCTCAGTGGAGTAGGAAACATGAACATTATCTGAAAGAGAACTTGAGGGAGGAGGTGTTGGGTGTTTGAGGAGAGAGGAGAATGTGTGAACAGTCATCTGGGAGAGTGGGTGCACAAACGGACTAGAAAAAAGTAGTAAGATTGTTAGGTGGCACTAAGGGCCCACTTGAGGTTCATGAAACCAGTCAGCAAGGCTATGTGTATATTAGCCATGTTCAGCTACACAGGTGAATGCACAGAGAGGGCAGCATTGCATTTAGCCAGTACTATGGTTTTGCCACATGAGAGATGAAGGCAAGTGATTAGAGGGTATCTACAAGGACCAAGAGAATGAGTTAACATGTCATTTAAGCTGGGAAAGGTAGGAGGAAAAGATATGAGACAGGTAAGGGATAGTGAACCCAGCAGAGCATAGCCTCTCTGGGCTCCTAACCCCAATCCCACATCTCAGAAACAGAACTGAAAAAAGGGAAGATGAGTCAAATAAATCATGAGAGTTTTATTAATGACCTTCAACTTATAGAGAAATGGAATAAAGCAGCACATTGGTTCCTGTGGGGCCTCAGCAATGGCAGCAAAAACCATCAGGATTCATCACCATTTCCAAAGCAGTGTGTTGAGAGGAGGAAACAGGTCAAAGCCCATACTAGTGAAATACACCCCTGAATGGGTAAAGGGGCCCTGACATGTTTAATAAGATCTTAGAAGAGAGTCCTCACCACAGGTTTTTCTACAATACTCATGCTGCACCAGCCAAGTTCTCCACCAATAACACCACTTCACCTAAAAGAACATTCCTCCAGCAGTGAGACTACAGAAACCAATATCCAGAGCTGTACCTTAGCATGGGACTGGGGTTTAAAAGATGAACGTAGGTAAAGCAGGAAGGGCATCAAAGGCCGTCATCACTTACTACTGCAGAATAAATAAAAAGTTTGGACAAAACTGCCAATAATAAGTAGGAATGAGATGCAAAATTACAAAGCAACTATGCAAGAAAACTACTGCAGAAAAGGAGAAAGGGAAGGGAAAGAAGTGGACTGGGATGAAAGAAAAAAACCTCAGCAAAGCTGGAGGAAAACAAAACTTAAGCACCCAAAGCAGTTTTTTAAATTTTTTCTGGAAGTATTTCATGCTAATAAAAAAGGGGGGAGGGAATAATACAAGAATTAAAATATAATATAAAATCAGAGGAGATAGAGGAACCAAGAAAATAAAATGAAAACTAAAATGGTCCTAATATAGATTATAAAAAATAAATAGGAAATGACAAGAAAAGAGAATCAATTGCCTGGAGGAAAGATTTGAGATTAATGAAAGTGGTAACCGTCCAGATCCCAATTCCAATTCATGGGCAGGAGGGGTTTCCCAACCACCACCAAGCAATTCTCCTGACACCAAATGAGCGTCCTGCAGTTCAACTCAAGTCTGACACTATCTCCCCAAAGAGAAAATCAGATTCCACACGTTAAAGGCTCCATCCTACAAGATTACCCTTGCTCCCACTACTTCAGAGGCCAATTACCAGTCCAGGTTGCTACCTATACTTCCGACCAACTGGCTTTAAATCAGAGGTTCCCACAACTCCCTCCTTTGGGTAGATTAATTTACTAGAGCCTCTCACAGAACTCAGAAACATTTTACTTACTAGATCACTGATTTTTTTTTTACTTTTTTTTTTATTCTTATGTTAATCCCCATACATTACATCATTAGTTTT
>NW_025411036.1:0-5561 GCF_002201575.2 Neomonachus schauinslandi | reverse complement strand
TATGCAGCCAAGAATACTGTATTTATCCAGCAAGGCTGTCATTCAAACTTGAAGGAGAGATAAAGAGTTTCCAGGACAAACAGAAACTAAAACATTTGTGATCACTAACCCAGCCCTGCAAGAAATACTAAAGGGGATCCTTTACACAAAGAGAGAGCCCCAAAGTAACACAGACCAGAAAGGAACAGCGACAATGTACAGAAACAGTGTCGTTACAGATAATACAATGGCACTAAATTCATATCTATCAATAGTTACCCTGAATGTAAATGGGCCAAATGCCCCAATCAAAAGACGCAGGGTATCAGAATGGATAAAAAAGCAAGACCCATCGATATGCTGTCTGCAAGAGACTTATTTTAGACCCAAGGACACCTCCAGATTGAAAGTGAGGGAGTGGAAAACCATTTATCATGCTAATGGACATCAAAAGAAAGCTGGGGTAGCAATCCTTGTATCAGACAAATTAGATTTTAGACCAAAGACTGTAATAAGAGATGAGGAAGGACATTATCATAATGACTTAAAGGGGTCTATCCAACAAGAAGATCTAACAATTGTAAATATTTGTGCCCCTAACATGGGAGCAGCCAATGACATAAGCCAATTAATAATAAAATTAAAGAAACACATTGATGATGATACAATAATAACAGTGAATGACACACTGGACTGTGGGAAACAGAACGCCACAAGAACCACTGGTGCATGTTCATTAAGACTCCTAGATCTCTGAGAAAACTCGATTTGCTGGGTTAAAAATAAGCCGAAAGGATCAGAGTGAATTGCCCTTGGGACGTGTGTGGTCTGTTCTAAAGTACGCAGCAGAAGATGTTTTGTAGAGAGGAAGCCACCTGTAAACAGCACGCTGTGCACTCCCCTCTTGGTTCCCTTACCCTGTAAATAGCACACTGTGCACTCCCCTCTTTGTTCCCTTGCCCTGTAAATAGCACAGTGTGCACTCCCCTCTTTGTTCCCTTCTCCTGCTTTAAAGATTCTTATCATACACGCGGGACTACTCCTATGTACATGGAAGAATGTGCCTTACTAAGCCCATGCTGTAAATCATTATAGATCTATATCACTGTAGAAGGTATATAAGATTATGGAAAATAAACCTCGGGACCTTGGGCTGATTGCTCGGGGTCCCCTGTGCCTCGCAAAACTGTCATCTCTTTTCCTCAGTTCCTTCACCACCCCAGGTCCGCGACTCTCTGAGGTCGACACTGGACCAGGTGGACTTCACAGATAGATTCAGAGCATTCCAACCTAAAGCCACAGTATACACATTCTTCTCAAGCGCACATGGAATTTCTCCAGAAGACATCACATACTGGGTCACAAATCAGGTCTCCAACCGGTACCAAAAGTATGGGATCATTCCCTGCAGAGTTTCAGACCACAACGCCTTTAAAATTGAACTCAATCACAAGAGGAAATTCGGAAAGAACTCAAATACATGGAATGTAAGAGCATCCTATTAAAGAATGAATGGGTCAACCAGGAAATTAAAGAAGAATTAAAAGAATTCATGGGAACAAAGGAAAATGAAAACACAACTGTTCAAAACCTTTGGGATGCAGCAAAGGCAGTCCGGGGAGGGAAGTATAGAGCAACAACAGCCTTTCTCAAGAAACAAGAAAGGTCCTAAATACACAACCTAACCTTACACCTAAAGGAGCTGGAGAAAGAACAGCAAATAAAGCCGAAACCCAGCAGGAGAAGAGAATTCATAACGGTCAGAGCAAAAATCAATGAAATAGAAACCAAAACAACAGTAGAAAACAGCAACGAAACTAGGAGCTGTCTCTTTGAAATAATTAATGGGATCGATAAATCCCTGGCCAGACTTAGCAAAAAGAAAAGAGAAAGGATCCAAATAAATAAAATCATGAATGAAAGAGGAGAGATCACAACCAACACCAAGGAAATACAAACAATTTTAAGAACATATTAGGAACGACGATATGCCAACCAACTAGACAATCTGGAAGAAATGGATGCATTCCTAGAGAGGTAGAAACTACCAAAACTGAAACAGGAAAAAACAGAAAACCCGAACAGACCCACAACCAGCAAGGAAATTGAAGCAGTAATCAAAAATCTCCCAACAAACAAAACTCCAGGGTCAGATGGCTTCCCTGGGGAGTTCTAACAAACACTTAAAGACGAATTAATGCCTATTCTTCTGAAGCTGTTTCAAAAAATAGAAATGGAAGGAAATCTTCCAAACTCTTTCTATGAGGCCAGCTTTACCTTGATCCCAAAACCAGACAAAGACCACACCAAAAAGGAGAATTACAGACCAATATCCCTGATGAACACGAATGCAAAAATTCTCATCAAGATACTCGCCAATAGGAGCCAACAGTACATTAAGAGGATTATTCACCACAACCAAGTGGGACTTATTCCTGGGTTGCAAAGGTGGTTCAACATCCGCAAATCAATCAACGTGATACACTACATTAATAAAAAAAAGGACAAGAACCGTATGATCCCCTCAATAGATGCAGAAAAGGCATTTGACAAAGTACAGCATGCTTTCTTGATTAAAACTCATAACGGTGCAGGGATAGAGGGCACATACCTCAATGCCATAAAAGCCATGTATGAAAAGCCCACAGCATATATCATTCTCAATGGGGTAAACCTGCGAGCTTTTCCCCTAAGATCAGGAACACGGCAGGGATGTCCACTCTCACCACTGTTGTCCAACATAGTACTAGAAGTCCTAGCCTCAGCAATCAGACAATGAAAAGAAATAAAACGTATCAGAATTGGCAAAGAAGAAGTCAAACTCTCACTCTTTGCAGGTGACATAATACTCTAGGTGGGAAACCCAAAAGACTCCACCCCCAAAATGCTAGAACTCATACAGGATTTCAGCAAAGTGGCAGGATATAAAATCAATGCACAGAAATCAGTTGCATTTCTATACACTAACAATGCGACAGAAGAAAGAGAAATTAAGGAGTCGAACCCATTTACAATTGCACCAAAAACCATAAGATACCTAGGAATCAACCTAACCAAAGAGGCAAAGGATCTGTACTCTGAAAACTATAGAACAGTCATGAGAGAAACTGAGGAAGACGCAAAGAAATGGAAAAACGCTCCATGTTCATGGATTGGAAGAACAAATTTGTTAAAATGTCTATGCTACCGCTACCCAGAGCAATCTGTGCATTCAATGCAATCTCTATCAAAATACCATCAACTTGTTTCACAGAGCTGGAACAAATCATCCTAAAATTTGTACGGAACCAAGAAAGACCCCGAATAGCCAAAGGAATGTTGAAAAAGAAAACCAAAGCTGGTGGCATCACAATTCCGGACCTCAAGCTCTATGACAAAGCCGTAATCATCAAGACAGTACGGTACTGGCACAAAAACCGACACATCGGCCAATGAAACAGAACAGAGAACCCAGAAACATACCCTCAACTCTATGGTCAACTAATCTTCGACAAAGCAGGAAAGAACAGCCAAGGGAGAAAAGACAGTCCCTTCAACAAATGGTGTTGGGAAAAGTGGACAGTCACATGCAGAAGAATGAAACTGGACCATTTTCTTACACCATACACAAAAATGGACTCAAAATAGATGTAAGACCTAAATGTGAGACAGGAACCCATCAAAATCCTGGAGGAGAACACAGGCAGCAACTTCTGTGACCTGGGCCACAGCAACTTCTTGCTAGACACATCTCCAAAGGCAAGGGAAACAAAGACTTCATCAAGATAAAAAGCTTTTGCACAACAAAGGAAGCGGTCGACAAAAACAAAAGATGACTGACAGTATGGGAGAAGATATTTGCAAATGACATGTCAGATAAAGGGCTAGTATGCAAAATCTATATAGAAAGAACTTATCACACTCAACACCCAAAGAACAAATAATCCAGTCAAGAAACGCGTGGAAGGTGTGAACAGACATTTCTCCAAAGAAGACATTCAAATGGTCAACAGACACTTGAAAAAATGCCCAACATCACTCGGCATCAGGGAAATAAATACACATCAAAACCACAATGAGATATGAGCTCACACCTGTTGGAATGCCTAGAATGAACAAGTCAGGAAACAACAGATGTTGGCAGGGATGCAGATAATGGGGAACCCTCTTACACTGCTGGTGGGAATGCAAGCTGGTACAGCCAGTCTGGAAAACAGTATGGAGGTTCCTCAAAAAGTTGAAAATAGAGCTACCCAAGGACCCAGCAATTGCACTACTAAGGATTTACCCCAAAGATACAAATGTAGTGATCCGAAGGGGCACCTGCATCCCAATGTTTACAGCAGTTTTATGTATTTGAGAATGAGAGCTAGAGAGAGAGAGAGTGCACGAGTGGGGGGAAGGGCCGAGGGAGAGGGAGTAGCAGACTCTCACTGAGCAGAGAGCCTGAAGCGGAGCTCTGTCCCAGCACCCTGGAATCATACCTGAGCTGAAGACAGACACTTAACTGACTGAGCCACCAAGGCACCACTCAGTACCCTACTTTAGACCCCATTTTGGGCATTGAATGAAAGGATACCTTTTATAAGAAAGGTCTAAGGAAGAACATTCTAGATGGGAATACTTGTAATATACAGTTGATCCTTGACCAACATGTGTTTGAACGGTACAGGTCTACTCTACTTACACACGGACTTTTTTTGATACTGCATTGGAGTGTCTTTTCTCTTACATTTTTCTTAATAACATTTTTGTTCTAGCTTATTTTATTGTGAGGATATAGTATATAGTACCTGCGATGTACAAAACACGTGTTAATGGATTATTTAACGTTATGGGTAAGGCTTCCAGAAGATAGAGAATTTAAGTCGAACTAGGCTATTAGTAGCTTAGTTTTTTAGACTCCATGCATAAGTGAAATCATATGGTATTTGCCTTTCTCTGAGTTATTTCACTTCGCAAAATACTGGGTCTACCAATGTTGTCACAAATGGCAAGATCCCATTCTTTTTTATAGCTGAGTAATATTTCACTATATACATATAACACATCTTCTTTATCCATTCGTCTATTGATGGACACTGAGGTTGCTTCCATACTCTCGTTATTGTAAATCATGTTTCAAAAAACACAGGGGTCCATACAACTTTTCGAATTAGTGTTTTCATTTTCTTTGGGTAAATACTCAGTAGTGGAAGTATTGAATTGTATCGTATTTTTATTTTTAATTTTTTGAGGAACCATAACACTTTTTGACAGTAACATTATATTCAGGATTTATAAAACGAATAATCTGACAACATTACTAGACAGGCCTTGTAAAATTAATAACTCAATACCACTTGATGGGAGAAACTTTTATTGAAGCAATTTGATAATACCATTAACAAATACTATGTAAAATATAAACCACTTTTTCATATGACGTGACTTAAGGAACTACCAATGTAATGTTATTATCTTTTCCCCAAAAGCTCTTTTCCTAAATATTTACTTCTGTGACCTTTGTTTATTTCAAGGTAAGAATTGTGCTTAGTAGAAATAGCTTGAGGTCCATTAATAAATAGAACACATCTGCAATTTTATTTATACTTTTCCATTTA
>NW_025411035.1:4053-5563 GCF_002201575.2 Neomonachus schauinslandi | reverse complement strand
CAACACACTCTTTGACCTTGGCCACAACAACTTCTTCCTAGACACGTCTCCAAATGCAAGGGAAACAAAACCAAACATGAACCATTGGGACATCCTCGGGGGGAAAAAAGCTTTTGCACAGCAAAAGAAACAATCAACAGAACTAAAAGCAGCCTCCACAATGGGAGAAGACATTTGCAACTCACCTATCAGATAAAGGTCTAGTCTCCAAAATCTATGAAGAACTCATCAAACTCAACCTCCAAACCCCAAAAAATCCAGTCAAGAAATTGCCAGAAGACACGAACAGAGAAATCCGCAAGGAACACATAAATGGCTAACAGACACAGAAAACAATGCTCAATATCGCTGTTCATCAGAGTAATACAAATCAAAACCATAATGAGATACCACCTCACACTGGTCAGATGGCTAAACTGAACAGCTCAGGAAACATATGTTAGCGAGGATGCACAGAAAGGGCAACCCTCTTACGCTGCAGGTGGGAATGTCAACTGGTGCCGCCACTCGGAATAGTATGAAGGTTCCTCAGAAACTTAAAACTGGAACTACCCTATGACCCAGCAATTGCACTACTAGGTATGTATCCGAAGGACAGAAATGTAGTGATTAGAACGGGCACATGCACCCCAATGTTACTGCACCAATGTCCACAAGAGCCAAACTATGGAAAGAGCCCTGATGTCCATCGACTGATGAATAGATCAAGAAGACTTGGTATAGATACACAATGGATATTCCTCAGCCATCAACAGGAAGGAAATCTTGCCCCTTGCCACACTGTGGATGGAACTGGAGGGTATTATGCTAAGTGAATGAAGTCATTCAGAGAAAGACAAATACCATCAGATTTCACTCATATGAGGAATTTAAGATACAGAACTGATGAACTTAGGGGAGGGAAGGAAAAATAAAATAGTCTAAAAACAGAGAGGGAGACAAACGATCAGAGACCCTTACCTACAGAGAACAAACTGAGGGTTGCTGGAGGGGAAGTGGGTGGGGGGACGGGGTAATTGGTGGATGGGCATTAAGGAGGTCCCTTGATGTCATGAGCACTGGGTGTTATATGCAAATGATGAATCACTAAATTCTACCCCCCAAATTAACAATACACTATATGTTAGCTAACTTGAATTTAAATAAAAGTAAAAAATACAACTAAAAAAAAAAAAAAGAGGTGTGCAAAAAATGTAAAAAAATCACTCTTCTCACTAGCTTCTTATTTATTTATTTTTTATTCTTATGTTAATCCCCATACATTACATCATTAGTTTTAGATGAAGTGTTCCATGATTCATTGTTTGTGCATAACACCCAGTACTCCATGCCGAATATGCCCTCCTCAATACCCACCACCAGGATAACCCATCCTCCCACCCCCCTCCCCTCTAGAACCCTGTTTGTTTTTCAGAGTCCATCGTCTCTCATGGTTCGTCTACCCCTCCGATTTCCCCCGCTTCATTCTTCCCCTCCCGCTACCTTCTTCTTCTTTTTTTTTTTTCTTAAC
>NW_025411035.1:0-3953 GCF_002201575.2 Neomonachus schauinslandi | reverse complement strand
AATTCACAGCGCTTACCAGAGCACATACCCTCCCCAGTGTCTATCACGAGTCATCCCATCCCTCCCACCCCACCCCCCTATCCAGCAACCCTAATTCTGTTTCCTGCAATTAAGAATTCCTCATATCAGTGAGATCATATGATACATGTCTTTCTCTGTTTGACTTATTTCACTCAACATAATACCCTCCAGTTCCATCCACGTCGTTGCAAATGGCAAGATCTCATTCCTTTTGATGGTTGCATAATATTCCATTGTGTATATATACCAAATCTTCTTTATCCATTCATCTGTCGATGGACATCTTGGCTCTTTCCACAGTTTGGCTATTGTGGACATTGCTGCTATAAACTTCGGGGTGCACGTACCCCTTCAGATCCTACTTTTGTATCTTTGGGGTAAATACCCAGTTCTCACTAGCTTTTTAAAAATACATAAGTATTTTTCACTTTAAACATGTGTTAATATAAGATGTATGTGGAATTTAAAAAAATGACACAGATGAACATATGGGAAGGGGGAAAAAAAAAGAAATGAGAGAAAGATAGAGGGCACAAGAGACTCCTAAGGATAGAGACAAACTGAGGGTTGATGCAGGGAGTTGGGTGGGGTGTAGGCAAGATAGGGGATGTGTTTTAAGGAGGGCACTTGTTGTGATGAGCACTGGGGTTGTATGGACGTGATGAATCTCTGAATTCTACAACAGAAACCCATTTTGCACTGTATGATCTCTACTAAAATTAAAATTAAACAAACAAACCTGTGTTAAGATGGGTTTGCCAATACTACTTTAAGTGAATTAATAAGTATTTTAAACCTGAAAAATTCTAATATTGTAGATATGAATACATGTAACCCACATAATGAAATGCTCTTTGATATCTTCAATAATTTCTCAAGCGTGGAAGGAAGGGTCTTGAGAGCACAAACTGTGAGCATTGGGATCCCAGGAATGCCTCCGGCTGTCCTGCCGCTGGTGGGCCACAAGGGGGCAGCATGCTCCCTGCTACTCACCCAGAGGGGACTCCCCACATCCCTGTCTGGGACTCCTCCCCCCTGAATTACCAAATATCTCCCCAAGTTTCGGTAGCATGTGACCATGGATTCCTCCACATGACAGCGCTGAGTGGCTGTTCAGATGGGAGATGGAGTGCCTCCCTGTGGTCACTCAGGACCCCCGAGTCCCTGCACCGTGGGCCTTCTCCCTCCCTGGGACGTCATGTACCTCTGCAGCCATGAGCACAAGGGGGAAGGTGACAAAGATATACATACAGGAGAGTGTTCCTAGCCAGGTCTAAAAGGCTCAAAATGTCCACCTTCATGCTCAATCTTTTACTTTTTGGGGGGATTTTATTTATTTATGAGAGAGGAAAGAGAAGAAGTAGGGGGGAGAGGCAGAGGGGGAAGTAGAACGAGAGAGATGCTGGGGTGAGGAGGACAGGGGTGACTTGTGAGGGCCTGTGGAGGGAACAGCTTGGGCCATGCAGAGCAAGCCTCCATTGACTGTGGTTGGGCCGGGAGCAGTGAGTAGTCCCAGATCCCTGTCTCCATTGCCTGCAGTCTGGGGAGACCTCCCAGGGATTGCTTCATGGACTCAGACAGCATTGAGTGGTGGGAAAATTTCTTTTATTTAGAAGGGACGTGGGAAGCCCATCAGGCCAACGATACTTTCTCTTCTGAGAGCTACAGCACCAGCCCCAGAGCAAGATCTGGAACCAGCGCAAGAACTGGGCCCAGCTCCCGCTGTGGCACCTGCTACAGCTTCCGAGCCCGAGTGCCGCGGGTGGGATGAGTGTGAGGGGCATATGACTAAGGATACAGCAGAGGGGAGGCACCCGGCTTAAGGAGGCTACTGCAATTTTCATGAGTGAAGAAGTGCCAAATGGAAACTTTTAGAAGTCTCCTACTGTGGGGGACTTAAAGGTGTTCAATTGGGGAAGCAGGTTGGAGTCCCCGCTGTGACAGCGTGATCTCAGGATCCCGGAGGTCACAAGAAGAGCGTGTGGGGCCTGAATGCTTCAGAGTTCCCAGACGTCAGATCAGAAAGGCTGGCTGAAAACCGCGAGTCTAGGTGCTGGCTTCCTGCTCTATGTAGCCCTAAACCACGAGTCCCAGCACGGTTGCGGGGTGGCTTTCCTGGGAGGGGTCCAGCATAAAGCAGAAGCATAGCAAGCCCTCAAACACCCAGGACATACAGCGTGGGTCTGGGCCACAGGAATCCATAGAACCTGGAGTTGGAACTCAGTCTCGGGCCTGAGATAGGAACGCTTCATCACTGGCAGGTGAACACAGAGTTCTGACAGAAACCGGGGAGGTAAGACAGACTGCTTTTCTGTGAGGGCTCACGGAAGAGCTGGGGGGCAAATTTTCAGCTCCTGGGTAGGGAGCAGGGTGCAGCCATATTCATCCCACCCATTGGGGCTGCAAGCCTTCAGGGAGTAAAACAGCGCCACATCCTAGAATCCAGAGCCACTTACACTGAGGCCTGCCTCTGCTGGGAGAGGGGCATTTGCACTAGTTGAAGTACACCTGAGGATCAGTGCTCAGGGCCCTCCCCCCGAAGGCCAGCACAAACCACTCAGTCCTGTCACGTTTAGCGATCAGAGAGGGCTGCAAAGCTTCAGCTCCTAGGGGAAACACTAAGTAGCATTCTCTGTATGTTTATTTTTTGTAGTGTTTTATTTTTTCAGGTTTTTCTAATTTTTTCATCTATCTATCTATCTATCTATCTATCTATCTATCTATCTATCTATCATCTATCTAGTGTGTTTGATTCCTTTCATTGTATTTTATTTTTTCTTTCTTCTTTTCTTTTCTGGACATGATGACGAGATGGAGAAATTCACCCCAAAAGAAAGAACAGGATGTAGCACTCACTAACAGGGATTTAGTCACTATGGATATAAGACAAATATCTGAACTAGAATTTAAAACAATGGTTAGAAAGATACTAGATGGGCTAAAAAAAAAAGCATAGGAGACACCTGAGAATCCCTCACTGTAGAAATAAAAGAACCCAAATCTAGACAGGCCCAAATTAAAAATTCCATTACAGAGATTCAGTCCCCAATGAAGACTATTAAGAGGACAGTGAATGAGCCAGAAGAGGAAGTCAGTGATATACAAGCTAAACTAATGGAAAATAAGGAAGCTGAAAAAGAGAGAAAGAAAAGTATTGGATCATGGGGGAGATTTTGAGAACTCAGTACTTCCCTAAAGTGAAAGAATATCCAGATAATAGGGGTCCCAGAAGATGAGGAGAGGGACAGAGGGGGAGAAGGTTTATTTCAATAAATTGGAGCTGAGGACTTCCCTACCCGGGAGAAGAAAACATGTACTCAAGTCCAGGAGGCACAGAGAACCCCTCTAAAATCAATAAAAATATGTCACCATCTTGACATATAATAGTCAAGCTTCCAAATTTCAACGATAAAGAGAAAATCCTGAACACAGCTCAGGACAAGAGGGCCTTCACCTACAAGGATAGATACATAAGTCCAGCAGCACACATGTCCCTAGAGACCTGGCAGCCCAGAATGCACGGCATGATATATTCAATATGCTAAATGGGAAACTTACACAGTCAAGAACACTTCATCCAGGGGGCCTATCATTCAGAGTAGAAGGAGAGATAAAGTATTTCTGGGACAAACAAAAAGTTAAGGATTTTGAACACTAAACCAACCCCAAAAGATATATTTTGGGGGATCCTTTGAGTGGAGACAGAGCCCAAAGGTAACAAAAATCCAGAAAGGAACAGAGACCATCTAGAGAAACAGCACCTTTGCAGGTAAATCAATGGCACTGAATTCATTCATTTCAATAATTTACTCTGATGTAAATGGACTCAGTGCTCCAATCAGAAGACACAGGCTATCAGCATGGATTAAAAAACAAAAACAAAAACAAAAACAAAAAAACAAGACCTATCAATATGCTGCTTACAAGCAACT
>NW_025411034.1:1527-5564 GCF_002201575.2 Neomonachus schauinslandi | reverse complement strand
CTGCCCCGCCCCTATGCTCCTACTCTCTCACCCACTCTCTCTCTCTCTCAAAAAAATAAATAAAATCTTTTTTAAAAAATAAAATAAATAAAACTAAATTAAATAGCCCTCTTCCACTTCTTCAACAGATTAACTGCAGTCATTCTCCAAAACTCACTTCATTGGCTGGTTCCAAGAATCTTGGCTTCTATCACAGTATTTATTATGGTATACTCTAGTTATTTTATTGCACCCCCTCTAAACCAAGAGCTTCTTGAGGAAAGGGATTATTTTTTTTCTCTATATCTCCAAAATCTAAAACATAGCAGTAAATGCTTTAAGTATTTTTATTGAGTTAACAACCTAAATGATTATCTCTGGAGTAGTGATTTTTAAATTACATTCCGAAGAACATATACTTTGCTGGAAGGTAAGTACTGTGCCCCAATAGAAAGATTCAATGATCATCTATGTTTGAGAAATATTACAAAACTGCACTATATATCTAGCACAAAAGAAATCCGTTTAAATTTGCTTATCCCCATTTGACAATACTTTTTTGGCAAACATTAACATTTGAGAAATTAGAGATTCGGGGATATAGTTTTGAGAGCTTTCCAATAAAGATGAAGGTTTTCAGGGTGCCTGGGTGGCTCAGTCGTTAAGCGTCTGCCTTCAGCTCAGGCATTGATCCCGGGGTCCTGGGATCGAGCCCCACACCCTGCTCGGTGGGAAGCCTGCTTCTCCCTCTCCCGCTCCCCCTGCTTGTGTTCCCTCTCTCGCCGTCTCTCCATCAAATAAATAAATAAAATCATTAAAAAAAAAAATGAAGGTTTTCTCCAGGTTACACAAACATGCTTGATTCTCTTCTATCAATGGTATCAGGATCCCAGATGGCAACATAAGGCACTCTTGATCCAAATGGGTCACTGAGGAGATGGACTCGGAATTAAAAGAGTGGCTTTGGGGCAACTGGGTGGCTCAGTCAGTTAAGCGTCTGTCTTTGGCTCAGGTCATGATCCCCGGGGTCCTGGGATCCACCCCTGCATCAGGCTCCCCTGCTTCTCCCTCTCCCTCTGCCCTTCCTCCATACTCATGTTTGTTCTCCGTCTCTCTCAAGTAAATAAAATCTTAAAAAAAAAAAAAAAGTATCATTAAAGTGAAATCTTAGACAATTAAGTTATTTCAAAATATTTTCATTCAGGGAATGCAGGAGCTTCCAAATATGAAAAACTGACCCTACCTATGTCAACCAACAGTGTTTCTGTAAGGGCAGTGGTAGAAATAATGCCTGTCACAGAAACAGAAGGTGGACTGGTGCGCGTGGTCATCAACTACTCCCCATGTACAGCTACCACCCCACTGAGGAACTACACAAGGCTGAGCAGGAACTACTCTCTGAAATGAGAGACCCCAATGTGGTACGTGGCGGGAAGAGTGGCTACAAGCACAAGTAAATGCCCCTGTAGGATGTCATGACCTGATCCCTTTGCTCTCATTTTCAGAGCCTTGGGGCCTCGAGTGCCCAGGGCCTGCAACCTGCTGCTTTCTCCTCCCACTTGCACTCACCCAAGTTACCCCACTGGGTCAGGGTCTCCCACCCATTCCCAGCAGCACCCATTTCCTAAGCCCCTGCACAGCACCCAGCCTCCACCACCTCCACTCCCCTCTAGGCCTTCAATCCTTTGTGGGCTCTGAGCCCACCATCCACTCCAAAGCACTAATGGGAAGATTTTCTTTCTGGGGTGGAAGCGGGGCTGGGAGACAGAACTTTGCCCTCTCCATGGGCATCACCTTTCTCTAGCCCTCCCTGCCCTGGCTTTGGAGTTGTTTCCAGGATGACAGGACCTGATGTATAGAATTCAGTATATGTATTTATTACACATATAAATAAATATGTAAATAAAATGATTTGTGGCTAAAAAATTTTATATATACATATATGTATTATTTCAAATACTTTATAAATACAGTTGATCTGTACCTTGTTTCTCACTTCAATATTTGCATGGTGTAGAAGCAGCTTCTCTGCTATTGATGTATTCGAACCAAGGGCGGCATAGTGGAGAGCAGTATTGCCAGCAATGTCCATAAGATTTGGATCAGCACCGTGTTCTAGAAGAATCGTCACACATCTCTCATTCTGACATTGTACAGCCTGTCAGTATTATACCAAGAAACAGAGTATCAATTCTGGGAATTTAAAGTAAACATGCCACAGGTTTCACCAATTAGTTCTGTTTAAATGCAATAAGTTTTCATTCTAAGTAATTAAATCAAATCCATCTCAGGCAGACACAGCTGCTTCCACATACCTTCATCAGAGCAGTCCTATAATCTTTATCAAAGAGGTCAAGCTGGCATTTCCTCTCCACTAGGACAGCAACGACATCTGGATGGCCATTGGCACAGGCCAAATGGAGAGCAGTCCTATGAAAGTGAAAGAACTTTTTAGGAAATTATAGTGCACTATTTCAAAACCTGCAGTTAATTCATGTAATTGTAAACGTTAAATAGCATCTTATTCCTTTGACTCCAAAACAAAGATTTAATTTTCTTTTGAAGAAAGTACAATATTTATTAGTGATTCTTCACCACACTAATAAAGAGCAGCCTATCTGAGTAGGTAGAGCATGACCTCAGGATGCAGCTTAACTTGGGTTTGAATCCTACTTTAACTCTGTCACTTAACAGTTATCACCTACTTAGCCTTATCCTCAATTTCCTCATCAACAAAATGGGGATAAAAATAGTTATCTTGGGGCCCCTGCCCAGCTCAGTTTGAAGATCATGTGACTCTTGATCTTGAGGGTCATGAATTCAAGCCCCACGTTGGGTATAGAGATTACTAAAAAATAATAATAATAAATAAAGACTAGTTATCTCACAAGACCTCGGCGTGATGCTTAAATGAGGATCTATGCAAAGTTTGTTACATAATATTATTATAACTATTACTATTACTACTATTTTACAAAGACAACATCCAATTAGGTAAAGTGACACAATTATGCTTACTTCGTAGATATATTGTTTTAAGGATTCGCAAGAATACTACATTTCAGTGATTCTAAGATGCTCATTTTGTCACCTTTTAATATCTCTGACATTGGAATGCAATTTATAATTCAAAATGTCTTACAACTATAATTGGCAGAATTGTTTTAAAATTTCTTATTGGTACAGAAAATACTGGGGCATCAGACAATCTATGGTGCCTTACATTACATGAAATAATGATATACACAACAGGTCTATTGCAGTTCTAATCATATAACTGGCATTTAAATAAATTTTAGTTCCTGAAAGCATTATGGGAAAAGAGGACTAAAATAACGGAGAATGTTTTTTAAGTAATTCTTACTCTGATTTTCAAGAAACTTTAAGCCAAAGGAAACTCAGGATTTAAATAAACAGGGACAGCTCATTTTATTAAATAGTTAGATTTATAAATCACATGAAAATCAAGTACTACCAATTATCAAGATTAGTATTTAATACTACTATAAATTTCAAAAGGACAAGTAAAGGTTAACTTTTACAATTTCCTATCTTCAGAAATGTTTTTGTTTGAAAGGAAAGAGGAAAAGCTTTAACTGAGATTAAGTCCTAATACTTCAATTTAAAATTGCTCATCTTAGGGGCACTTCGGTGGCTAGTTGGTTGGGTGTCCGACTCTTGGTTTTGGCTCAGGTCATGATCTCCAGATCTTGAGATGGAGCCCCATGTCAGGCTCCATGCTCAGCATGGAGTCAGCTTGAGATCCTCTCTCTCCCTCTAACCCTCCCTTCTCCCTCCCCAGCCATTCCCATTCACTCTCTCTCTCTCTCAAATAAATCAATCTTTTCTTAAAATTAAAAAAATAAAATAAAATTTCTCATCTTAGTAGTACCTGGCCGGTTCAATCAGTAGAACATGCAACCTTAGTCTCAATGATATAAATTCAAGCCCCCTGTTGGGTATAGAGATTACTTAAAAATAAAATCTTATAAATAAATAAATAAATAAATAAATAAATAAATAAATAAATAAATAAATAAATAAATAAATAAATAAAT
>NW_025411034.1:0-1517 GCF_002201575.2 Neomonachus schauinslandi | reverse complement strand
AATAAATAAATAAATAAATAAATAAATAAATAAATAAATAAATAAATTTCTCATCTTACTAATACTGGGCAACATGAAGTCTTTAAGAATGAAAAGATTCTGGGTAGAGTATGTCTCCTACATAACATGTGTTCAGATTCTATTTGATAAATAAATGGATTGAAAGAGTAGATAAATACATTGGAGAGCTCAATATTTTTTAAAGATTTATTTCTTTTAGAGAAAAAGAGAGAGTATGCACAAGCGGGGGGGAAGGGCAGAGGGAGAGGGCGAGAATCTCAAGCAGTCTCCCCACCAAGCATGGAGCCCGACATGGGGCTCCACCCCCCAACCCCGAGATCACGACCCACGCCGAATTCAACACTCTGATGCTCAACCGATTATGCCACCCAGGCACCCCAGAGTTCAGTATTTTTAAAGAAAACTTTTATAAAGTAAAGCAATACATCTGAAATTGCAACAATCATTTATATTTCCTATTTTTGATTTTTTTCATAAGGACACAACTAAAATTTTATATACTTTTATAGTATCATTTATATTATTTATTTTCATAAGGATGTAACTAAAATAAAATGATTAATCTATAATCACTTATATGTAATAAAGCTACACACGACAAAAAAACATGTATATATTTAATGTATGAATAAAATCTACAAGTACAGGTAAAAACATTCCCTTTACTTATGAAGAGGTTAAACGTTGTCAGAAGATACCAATCCCCACCCGCAGTCCCCATTTTTTTTTAAATAGAAAGTAAGAGGGGCACCTGGGTGGCTCAGTCAGTTAAGTGCTTGCCTTCATCTCAGGTCATGTTCCCAGGGTCCTGGGATCCTGGGATCAGCAGGGAGCCCGCTTCTCCCTCTCCCACTCCCCCTGTGTGTGTTCCCTCTCTAGCTGTCTCTCTCTGTCAAATAAATAAATAAAATCTTAAAAAAAAAAAAAATATCTGTCTGTAAAGTGGTCTACACGGGGAATTATGAGTGGGTCCAAGGGCAGCTGAAGCTTTCGTTTTCATGCTCAGACAGCCGGCCTGGGCACTAGACCCCTGCTGGGGGCCTCAGGAGGGAAGACCGCAAAGCGCCCTCGGTGACAGGAGGGCTCCGGTCCACAGGCAGAGCCCGGGAAGGTGCGCGCTTCTCCCGGTCCGCCCCACCTCCTCCCCGCCGTCTCCGGCAGCCGGCCTCCAAGTCCCTATTACCTGTTCATCTTGTCTCTTTCGTCCACGCCGTGTTTCCCCAAAAAATAGAATCTCCTGCAGCTTCCTTACGTTGCCCATGCTGGCAACTTTGTGGATCTTTCGAGCACTATATTATTTAAAAACAATATATGGAAAGTCCATTTTAATTCTACTAAGATACTCTGTCTATTGATTAACCACCTCTAATGTGTGCTCTACTTAATGTACCAGTTCATTCCATGCCTTTTATCAGTCATTGATCAGGTCTGTACTAATAAATCGTACAGTATTTTTTTCACCCCTGTAGTTTTATGTTCTTTCTTTCCTTGTAGAA
>NW_025411033.1:0-5565 GCF_002201575.2 Neomonachus schauinslandi | reverse complement strand
CCTCCCTCCCTCCCTCCGTGAATACTCTATTATTTTTGGTTAATTAATTAATGAGGCCTTAATGGACCTACTATTCAAATTGCTGAGGTCCAAGTCATAAGGCTGCCTGCGGGAAGGGCAGTTTTGGAGCTTGAGGCTCTGTTGGGAAGGACAGGACTGAAGGGAGGCCTGAGGCCTCTGGAATTGCTGAAAGGGATTGGATGCCAGGGTCTTGGAGCCAGAGAACCTGGACTTGACCTGCAGGGCTATAAAGGGTAACCTTGAAGGAACCTCGCCTCCAGGATCAGGCACAATTTTAGGAGGGACTCTGACTGTAGCCTTTTCCAGTCGTCCTGGCGGCCAGAGCATGGAGCTGGTCTGCAGAGGAGGGTCCTGAGAACTCCAGGCGGGTAGGAGCCAGGAACATGGTGAGGGAGAGGCAGTCAGACAGGGGCTGTGGCCAGGGGCCGGCGCGCTCTTCCTGCCAGTCTGTCATGGGCTGAGCAGAGCTGGTGCTGCAAGGGCCGTTCCCCACACACACCTACCTCCCTCTGCATGCCCTCCCTTAGGAAGGTTGGCTCTGGGTCCTGTTTACCCTTGGCCAGCTCCAGAGGCCAGGGCTTGAATCAGAGCATCTAACATCATGTAGGGCCACCCTGCTGTTCTCCATGCTCCGCTGTTCTCTGTAAATCTTTCCCAGCAGACTGACCTTGATGTTCCCTTGCACCCCCTCACCTGGGCCCCCAGCTGGAGAGCCCTCCTCCCAGCCCCCCCCACTCCCTCCCTACCCATCCCTTAGCCCTAGCTCACATTCGCCTCTTCCAGAAGGGTTGACATCGTCCTAGAGGGAGGTGGTGGAGTCTGCCACTATCAGCCCTGGAATCTTGGGAAGTTCCTTGACCTGGGTCAGCTTCTATTTCTTATCTGTTAGATCAGGATAATAAAACAGCCCTCCCAGGGTGACTAGGAGGAATGCAAGAAGCAATATATGTAAAGAGTACAAAATCCATTTAGCATGCCTTGGCTTTATTAACTTCTTTGGACAATGACCTGTTTTTTGGTGTCTCCTCCTGCTCAGGCTATGTGGGCACTAGAAATCTGTTTAGATGGGATGGTGCCTGCCCCATGCTGTCCATCCAGGTGGCTGGGGTGGGGCCAGGCCAGCCAGCAGCCCCCCCCCCCCAGGCTCAGGTTGAAGCCCTCCCACCTCAGCCACCACCCAGGAGGAAGCCAGTGCCCTGAGGGAGTTACTTCAGCTACTTGTGCATGCGCATTCATGCCCTGGCAATCTTTGCCTATAGGTTTGGATGGCCACAAACACTAGGGTTGTAGGTGCCATTTCTCCTTAGTACCTTCAGGCCCTGTGCTAGGTATTTTCCACATTCATATCTCCATCTGAGAGGTATGATAAGGTGCCCCAGCATGCGTAGCTGGTTAGTGGCAAATCGAGAGTCAGACCCGTTTCCCTTTAGACGTGTCCCTGTGCTGCTCCAGCTTAGACCTTCGCGCCTGAAGGAGAAGCAGATGTGTGGCCAGAGAGCCCTCCCTTTGGAAGCTGTTGCAGTTACCCCTGTCACTGCTGAGCTGGCAGACACCAGACTGGGACAGGAGTCAGAGGGGATAGCTGCAGGGCCCAGGCCCCGAATGTGAATTGTGAACCCCTGCTTCCTGGTCCATATGGGCCCTTGGCACCTTCAGCTGCAGCATCCCCCTTGCACCCTTAGCTCCATGTCTAAATCAGCCTTGCGCACCCTGCTTTTTGTGCCCGCACTGGGTGTGGAATCCGGGGCCCTTTCCAAGCACTGCTTGGGCTGGACCCACCCATGGCGCACAGGACTCCTCACCTCCTGAGATCCAAGCCCTCAGATTTGTTTTCCTTCCTCGCTTCCTTCCTTAAAATCCACTCTTAGCTTTTACTTTTGTATTCAAACGCCCTTCCATTGCAGTTTGAGGAAGATGGGCTGACCTGCTGCCTTAGGGGGGCAGGGTGGGGGAGGGGGTGGGAGAGAATTGGCTGGGGGTGGTGAGCTGGAACTTACTCATCTGGCCACCATCTGTCTCTGCAGGTGTCATGTGATTCTCCGAGGGTGCTGCTTTGTGAGTGGAAATGCTCTCAGTGGTGGAGAATGGACTGGACCCCCGGGCTGCCATCCCGGTAGGCAGCAAGGGAGGCTCAAGGGTGGGGAAGGGTGCACAGGACAGCCATTTCATTGATTTTTCTTGCTTTGAAATGAATGAGGACTGTCCAGAAAGTGAGGCCTCGGGTTGAGAAAAAGTTATAGCAGAGCAGGCTCTAAGGAGATCCTGCCCTTTCTAGAACATCTTATCGGTGATTAATGGGAATTTATAGAAAATGATGGTGATTTAATATAGGCTACCTGAGGACCAAGGATTTCTCCAAAGAAGGCATGCATATGACCCATAAGTACATGAAGAGATGCCTAACATCATCAGACATTAGGCAAATGCATTCAAAACCACGAGAGGCTTCTTCACACCTCTGGGGTGGCTAGAATCAGAATGACATAAGAGTAAGTGGTGGCCTTGTAGAGAAATTCGAACCCTCGTGCATTGCTGGTGGGAATGTCAAATGGTGCAGCTGTCGTGGAAAACAGTTTGGCAGTTCCTCAAAAAGTTAAACCCAGAGTTACACATGACCCAGCAGTTCCACCCCTAGCTATATACCCAGGAGAACTGAAAACACATGTGCATGAATGTTCATAGCAGCATTATAGCCAAAAAGTGGGAACAACCCAAATGTCTAGTAATGGGTGAATGGATAAATAAAATGTGGGGTGTCCACACCGTGGAATATTATGGGGCAGTAAAAAGGAAGTCCCGATACACGGCGACAGCATAGACAGACCTTGGAAATAGGCCCAGTGCAAGAAGCCAGACACAGAAGGCTGCACCCTGTATGCCTCCATGTCTACACAATGTCGAGAACTGGTAAATCCATCAAGGCAGAAAGTAGATGAGCGGTTGCCAGGGATTGGGGGAGAGGCGAATAGGGAGTGACTGCTTATGGGCACGATGTTTCTTTCTGAGGCAATGAACATGTTCTGAAATGAGGTAGTGGTTATAGTTTCACAATTCTGTGAATATACCCAAAACCATTGGACTGTATACTTTAAATGAGTGAATTTTATGCTATGTAAATTAGGTCTCATTAAAGTTGTTGTAAAAAAAAAAGAACATTAGACTTAAGAGAACATTAACATGAACTGTTTGGGCTATCAATACATCAAAAAATGTCTTTGCAAAAAAAAAATATCAGTACCCCTGGGTGGTGTAAGTATGTGATTTTCCTTTTCTTCTTTAGGCTTTGTCTTTGTTTTCTGTAATTAGCTTGTGTGAGTTTTGCTAGATAGACACACACATGGGTGCACGTGTGTGGTTGCTTGTGTCCGTGGCAATGAGCAGGTACGTTGCAGGATCTCCTAAAGGCTGTGTTATGTCTGGCGCTGACTAGGTCATCAAGAAGAAGCTAGTGGGATCCGTGAAGGCATTGCAGAAGCAGTACGTGTCCTCGGACATGGTGGTCACTAGTGAAGACGGAGATGCCAACTCCATGTGCAGTGCCCTGGAGGCTGTCTTTATCCACGGCCTGCACGCCAAGCACATCCGCGCCGAGGCCGGAGGGAAAAGGAAGAAAAGCGCCCACCAGAAGCCTCTTCCTCAGCCTGTCTTCTGGCCCTTCCTGAAAGCCGTCACCCACAAGTGAGATCAGCTGGGGAGGTTTTGTTGTGGGGAGGAGCTTCAGAGTGGGGGACACGGGGCTCTCCCTCGCCAGCTGTACGGGAAAGCAACAGAGACCCTCTGTTCTAGAACAGAGATGGGTGAGGTAGGGGTTATTGTTAGACCAAGCCTCAAGAGCCCCTCAGCCCTCAGGCAATGGCTGGGGGCTGCTTCAAGCGCCCGGCTGGTCGCCTTTAGCCGGGCCACCGTTACCACACCGTGGCAAACTGAGGTGGTTGCAACCGAGAGTGTGCGGCCTGCAAAGCCTAAAATCTTTGCTATGTGGCCTTTTACAAAAGAAGTTTGCCGACCCTGTCTTAGAATGTTTGAACATCTGTGTTGCTAAATATTATACTCGTAACAAGGGATGGCATTCTTTAAAAAAAGTGGAATCCAGATCATCTGACTATTCACCCTGGGATGGTTGTCTCCGTGGCCCTACCGCTGACCGCCTGGGCTGTGGAGCAAGCAGCTGGCCCTGGGCCTCGAAGGGCTACTTGATGCCACCTTCGGCCTGAGGTGCCTTGCCGGTCTCTATCTTCCTGCTGCCTGCCGCTGCCCCGTCTCAGGTTCTTACCCCACTCCTGGGTGACAGTGGCTTTCTCATTGTCCTCCTTAGCTCATTCTCTCTCTTTAGCCCAGTCAGCGGGGCAGCCCTGACTGAGCTGAAGCTAACCAGAGCTCGCTAACGGAGCCCCGCGGAGCTTGGTCTGCACTCCCACGGGCGAGACATGCGCAGGGCACCATGGTAGTCAGAAGAGGGGCATTTGCATCAGATCAAGGATTCAGGAACTCAGTTTGGTACATGTGGGATATGATCTTATCCAGAGCGGCCCACCAAGACGCCTGCATAAGTGTGGTCAAGTCACTTTGCTGTGTAAAAACCCGCAGGCTCTCAAATGCTAGCCTGGAGTCTGATTCACTAGGCGGGGGCCCCAGAATCTGCATCCTGACCAAGTTCCCAGGTGATCCTGATGCATAGCCAGGCGTGGGGACCACTGCCCCGCTTTGCCTTACCAGTTGCATCCTCAAGACCCTGCATTACCTGACTTTGCAACCCAATCACCCACTCCTCCTCCTCAGGTTGTAATCGGAATGTGCTCGCCACTCCTGTTACAGAGCTGTTGCTTTCCCACCCTTGGTTCCTTTTTTCTGTCAGTCCTTTGTGCCTAGAAGGTTCTCCTTCCATTTTTGCCTCTTGAAATCCCTTGCGGCCCAACTCAGATACTGCCTTTTCTATGGCATTTTTCTTACTGTGACCCGGAAATGATCGCCCACTCCCACCCCAGCTCTGCTGACAACAGGGTTCACCTCAGTGTGCCTGCGAAAGGTGGTTACCTGGAGTGAGGGCAGGACCATGTCTTTACCCTGTATCTTCACAGCTCCAAAGACTTGCACTTAGGGGCTCATCAGATGTGTGCTGGATGAGCACATGATGTCAGGGGTCCCCCAGGTAGTTGTAATGAAAATGGTGGTTATCCTTTATGACAGCAACCTCAAAAAGTTGGGGGTTATAGCTTAATATTTCTAAATTTCCCATAGAGCACTATTATCCAAGATTTTTTCAAGCCTGTGTATATGGGCAGTCGTTATTATGGGCTTTTGCTAACCAGTGGATAAAACAAGACCTTCAGTGATTGGAAATCATTTCTCGAAACAAGCCTGTCCTCCCCATCCCCAGGCACATCATCTCGGAATTGGAGCACCTGATCTTTGTGAGCACGGACGTGGGCCGCTGCCGGGCCTGGCTGAGGCTGGCCCTCAACGACGGCCTGATGGAGTGCTACCTGAAGCTGCTCCTCCAGGAGCCGGCCCACCTGTGCGAGTATTATCAGCCCACAGCCCTGC
>NW_025411032.1:5183-5568 GCF_002201575.2 Neomonachus schauinslandi | reverse complement strand
AGTAAGTTCTGAGGGTCTAATGTACAGAATGGTGATTACAGTTAACAATACTGTATTATATACTTGAAAGTAGCTAAGAGAGTTGCTAAAAAAGAAATGATAATTATGTGAGATGATGGAGTTATTAACACTATGACCATTTTACTATATAAAAGTGTATTAAATTAATATAGGTATAACTTAGACTTACACAGTTATCTGTCAATTATACCTCAATAAATCTGGAGAAAATTCAAAAATACCCATATGTCACTATATATATCACTCAAAAATAGCAATAACCGGGGCGCCTGGGTGGCTCAGTCATTAAGCGTCTGCCTTCGGCTCAGGTCGTGATCCCGGGGTCCTGGGATCGAGCCCCACATCGGGCTCCCTGCTCCACGGG
>NW_025411032.1:0-5083 GCF_002201575.2 Neomonachus schauinslandi | reverse complement strand
TCGCTATATCTCTCTCTGTCAAATAAATAAATAAAAACTTAAAAAAATAAAAATAGCAATAACCTGGTTAATTTTGTTTGAAAATAAAATGATTTGGGGGTGCCTGGGTGGCTCAGTCGGTTAAGTGTCTGCGTTCGGCTCAGGTCATAATCTCCAGGTCCTGGGATCTAGCCCTGCACCAGGCTCCCCACTGAGCTTCTACCTCTCCCTCTGTCCCTCCCTCCTGCTTGTGCGCTCACTCTCGCTCTCTTTCTCTATCTCTCTCTTACAAATAAATAAAAAAAAAATTTTAATTTTTTTAAAGAAAATGATTTGGTAACTTTTCTATACTTTTAGCCTAGTATTTAATCCTAATATAAAACGGTAGATTTACCAACAGAAAATTATAATTACTTTTTCATGGACTAAATGTATGCAAGAGAATATGAGCAGCCTATAGCTACATAAATTTACAAAAGACTGAAATTTCCCACGGGAGATCATTAATTTAGAAATTGAACATGAGCCCCTAAGAGCCCTGAAAACAAAAACAGAGCTAGCAATTTTTGTCTTAAAACTGTTACACAGATAACTCTTCTAGTTAAAATTTAACATCCAAAAAAGAAGGATCTTCCTGAGGGCAATTAGTAAACAATTCTTCTTAACCCAAATCTCAAAAATAAATCTATAGTTACAGAATATGAAATAGCTTTTTTTTTTAACACAGTTGATAGAAGCAACTTTTAAATAGAAAACATCTAGTTAAAGTCACCTCAAACTTGGGGGGCGGAACCCAAATATGAAGCCATGGGAACAAGAAGCCACCACAACCAGTTTTAAATGTGTGTGACTGATCAATGCCCACTGGCCTCACTCACCCACCAAGCAGTGTCAGCTCCTCCCTTCTAAAAGAAAGCCAATAGGAGAGAAAACCATTCCATACACATTCCTCGTGTGCCAACCAATCAACCATAGTCTCACCCAAATTACCATGGTGTTTCAGATGACGACAAACCACTTAATTCTCTGAAAGTCCCCCAAACCTTCCACTCTACTCTTCCCAAAACCCTATATAATAATAGCAGACTGCTCTATCAGAAAAGACGGTAAGTGACCAGCATAGGTCTATCTTACTAGTAGGCAATAAATTCCAACTTCACCTTTTTATTTCAGATATTGAGGGCTCATAATCCTTTGGCAAGAATTTTTAAAGTCCTATAATTTACCACCATATTTCATTTTCCTTAATAAAATATAAATAAAGTTTGCTATTCCTCTGATCCATTTTACCATAATTAAAACTAACCTAAATACCAGTAAAAGAATAAATAGCAAGTAACCACAATATTGGGCCCCCCCAAAATAAAAAAAATGCATACAACTGACAGATTAAATTGTCAGAATGGACCTATATCAAACTTTCTTTTTTTTTAAGCGAGAGTTAGTATTATGTTAAAAAACAATACATGCAGGTTAAACTCCATTCACTCAATAAACATTTTTGAATAGAACTATATATGCTAGAACATTTTCTAGGCACTGAGGACATGGCGATGAACAGATAAAAATCCTACTCATGAGTGAAGTAAACACAATAACAATAAACTACACAGGCAAGATAGTACTAGAGGAGAAAAACTAAAGCAGAGAAATCAAATTTTGATGTGCTGTAGGGAAAGAGGTAATCAGGATAACCAAGAAAGGCCTTGCTAAGAAAGTAACTTTTAAGCAAAAAATTGAAGGGGGAAAAAAAAATGGAAGGAGCAAGGAGCTAGCAAGACAGGAGGGTATTGGAGGGAAAAGTACTCCAGATAGAGTCAACAGCATGTACAGAGGGATACTTGAAGCGTTTATAGTGAGGGGAAAAAAGTGAGAAATTCAGTGTGGCTGGACAGCGTGAAAGGGACAGAAAATAGGAGTGAGGCAGTAAGGGATAGGGAGAGACCAAGATGAACAGATCATGAACAAGGCCTTGTAGGTGTTAGAAAGAACTTTGGCATGTACTCTGAGTGAAATAGGAGGCAATTAGGTTTTGAGCAGAGGAAGACATAATCTGACTTACGTTTTAATAGATCCACTATGTTTAGAATTAATGGAAACAGAGAAAAGACAAAAGAACAAACAAGAAGACCAATTAGTTAATTATTACACTTATACACACAACAGATGATAGTGGCTTGGTCATGGAAGATGTGTTTGGCTTCTAGATATATTTTGAAGGAAGACCTGACAAGATCTGCTGACAGATTAGATGTGACATGTATGAAAAAGAAAAAGACACGAGTCAAAGATGATACCAAGTTTTCTGGCAGAGCAACTGGAAGAACTGTCATTAACTCAATTAGGAAAGACAAGAAGGGCAGGTATAAGAAAGAATATCAGTAGTTTGATTTTGGACATGTTAAGATCATAATACTCAATAGCTATCCCAAAGAGCTATCAAATAGGCAGTTTGATATGTAGGTCTGGACTTATGCAGAGAGATTTGGGCTGGAGATATAAACCTGAAGATCATTAGAATATACAAGATAGTAAAAGTCAAGAGAAAGAAAATCAAGGACTGATTCCTGGAAGATGTCAATGTGTAAGTAAGAGGTGGGGGATGAAGAGAAAGAAGCAAATCAGGCCGAGATGTACAGACTAGAAAGGCAGGGGGAAAACCAGGTGAGTGAGTGATACCCTGAAAGCTAAATGAAGACAGAATTTTGGAGAAGAGAGTTCTCCATTGGGTCAAATATTGCTGGTAGGTCAAATAAAATGAGATCTAAGAAATTATGTCTAGATTTATTCAAGTGAAAATCAGTGGTAACCTTTGAAAAATCAATTCTGGAGTAGTGGGAGTGAAAATTACTAGAGAATTCAAGAATGAATAGGAGGTAAATCAGGATCAGTGAGTGTACATGGTTCTTTTAAGGATTTCATAGCTAAGAGGAATGATCATAGATGATTTAATTTTCTTGTTTAGTTCAATCCTTACACAAGGATGATGTAGTATTTCTGTAATATATTTTGTAATATAGTTTTTCAAATTTCATACATGTAGCACTAAATGTTTTTTTTAAAAAATGCCAGACCAAGGGGGCACCTGGGTGGCTCAGTTGGTTAAACCTCTTGATTTTGGCTCAGGTCATGATCTCAGGGTTGTGGGACCGAGACTGGTATGGGGCTCTGCTCTCAGTGCCAAGTCCGCTTGTCCCTCTCCCCTACCACGCACTCTCTCTCTCTAATATAAATAAAATATTAAAAAAAAAAAAGGCAGACCAAGGCATTAAAAAATTCACAAAACTATAAAACCAAAAGACTCCTTAAAAATTTTCTAGATATATAATATATATATAATATTATATAACCTGATTATCACTTTTTCTCATGCTTAGAAAGACCATAGAGAAACTATTAAGTTTCAACAGCAATATTTCATGCTTGATAAAAATCATCTAACTCCAGGATATATCCAAAATAATTAGTCATATTAACATTCTATACGAGGGGCGCCTGGGTAGCTCAGTTGTTAAGCATCTGCCTTCAGCTCAGGTCATGGTCTCAGGGTTCTGGGATCGAGCCCCACATCGGGCTCCCTGCTCGGTGGGAAGCCTGCTTCCCCCTCTCCCACTCCCCCTGCTTGTGTTCCCTCTCTCGCTGTCTCTCTCTCTGTCAAATAAATAAATAAAATCTTTTAAAAAAAATTAAATTTAATTTAAAAAATTTAAAAAAATAAAGTTCTATAAGAGAAGTATAAGGGGTTTGGAATGCAGAAAATATTCCTATTTTGTAAAATGAATTTTTGTAAATTATATAATATGAAGTCACTGTTGAAAAATTTGGTGTGGTGCATATAGAAATATATTCTCTTTAAAAAGGAAGGTTAATAGCATGCATGCAAGGTACCTTCAAAAGAAGATTCACTGCATTAGGAACCTCTTGGTTTATAGCACAAGGATCATCAAATCAAATGTTTATATAGAATATGGGACAAGTTGACATACGAAATCTCTTGGTAATATTCAGATCAATTTGAGGGTCCAACATTTGAACACTCAAGCTCAACGGAACCAAAACCAAAAACCTAATAGCTAACAATTTTGTTGGTAATAAGATAGAGTGCCAGTGTAGCAGGTAACTTCTTTTTGCAACTCAGCAGATATTAAAAGCATTCTAAAATTTGCATAAGACATGACATCAAACCGAACACTTTAAATATACTTCGTTAAACAATCAGTAAACTGTAGACCTAAACTCATTTTTTCAAATGCTTGCATGTTACATTGTTTTATAGGGGTGACAACTTACTTCCTTATTGACCGCTATTTAGACTATCTCCAACTTTATGATATGAGAATGCTATAATAAATATCCTTAACATATCTGTCATATTTTATATATATAATAATGTACAATAAATGTCCTTAGAATGTGTTCGTGTGTGTGTGTGTGTGTGTTTACACAAGTCATGTTTTCCTATAGGATCTAGTCCTGGCAATGAACATTGGAATAAAGGGACAGCATATGGGGCGCCTGGGTGGCTCAGTCATTAAGCGTCTGCCTTCGGCTCAGGTTATGATACCAGGGTGCTGGGATCGAGCCCCGCATTGGGCTCCCTGCTCCACAGGAAGCCTGCTTCTCCCTCTCCCATTCCCCCTGCTTGTGTTCCCTCTCTCGCTGTGTCTCTCTGTCAAGTAAAGAAATAAAATCTTTTTAAAAAATTAAAAAATAAATTTAAAAAAGGGACAGCATATTTAAAATTTTTGAAACACACTGCTAAATCACCCTTCAGAAAGGATTTACCACTTTCATCTAACAACAGTGTATAGGAATGCCTTTTTCCTCCCATTTGCTAACTTTGGTTATTATTTTTTTAATAAAATATTTATCACTATGACTGTAAAAAATGGTATCTCGTTATTTGCATTTTTCTGATTCGTACCCAGGATGGACTAGCCTTACTAAAAATAGAAAATTTGTTAATCATGAATGTTAGCTCCAACTAGAATTGGTTTTATAGGAAAATTATAATTACCTACTATTTAAATATGGCCATAGGCTTACCCATCAGAATCTTCCTTTTTCCCAACAGGAAAGAGGTGGTTTTCAGTTTTTCCACTCT
>NW_025411031.1:3610-5569 GCF_002201575.2 Neomonachus schauinslandi | reverse complement strand
ATGGATGGCAGCAACAATCCCCTTTGCTCTGAATCCCTGCAACCCTTACTGACGCCTCTTTTTGCCCCTTCACATCACATATATATCGGCCCTCATCTCATTCAGCAAACTCTGAGACTGTCCCCTTCTTTTTCTACTTTGCCTTTTAATCTCCACAAATCTCTTGAAATAAGCAGTCAGCACGATGAGATTTGACCTGGGAGAGATTCGCTTTGGTGGAGTTTGGGACACCTGGATGACTCAGTGGTGTCCCTCCGCCGTATGTTCTCCTTCAAAGTCCACCCAAGAATCCCATGGGAATAACCCATTCCCCTGGTCGAACACCCTCAGCTGAATTCTTCAAATTCAGGACTTATTGTCGTTTACCCACATATACTCCTTTTGAAACTGACCTCATTCAATGGAGGAAGAGACAAGGGGCGGATAGGGGGTATGGGGACTGACGTGTGAGTTTGAAAATAAGACCTGCTCTGACCTTACTTCAGTGGAATTTGTTGGAAGCAAAGCTCAAATTAAGTCAGACGTTGGAGTTCAGTTTGGGCTTTGCCACCGATGTGTTGGGCGGCCATGAACTGGTTATTGATCAGAACCTGCCAAGAAAAGGTTTGATCGCATCATCGTGAGATAACTTAATAGCTGATAAAACTTAGTGGACATCAGTTTTTAACGTGTGTGTGCCAATTGGCACTTGTAATTATATGTATAATCATTTATTTCATAAACATCTGTGAATATCAAACCCTGTGGATACAGCTAAGGTAATTTGGGGGGGGGGGGAAGTGTCAAAAACAGAAAACCAGAGTCCCTACTCTTGATAACTATATTTTGAATTTTCAGTCCCAGCTATTTATTCCCAGCTCTGCATCTGCCACTAAGTGACAACACTTAATGGCTTCTTTCTTCCAGGAAATGTGAATGTGCAGAGATTAGCAGTTCACTTAGTGTTAGCCTAAGTACATACATACATAACACTTAGTGTTAGCCCTAGTCTACGAAAGAAATTAAATATCATGTTCTTATAAAAATTAAAAAAAAAAACCAAAATGAACCACAGCAGAACAAACGAAGCCAGTGCTAGAAAACTGTCTAGCAAACTATGAATTACCTGAATCTAGAAACAAGGAGACTGACTTAAGAGTGATGATAACATGTCCAAATCTTACTATTGCATACCAAGTAAGTTAGAAGACTAGTGTTTTATCTCCTTATTCTTGTTATTGAAGCCATTTGTAATTCATATCTCTTCTCCAAAATGTCCTGACTCTGGGGTGGCTGAATTGAAGAATGTTTATATCACTTTCCTGTCATTCAGCAAATCCATAAAGGCGCAGATCTGTCTATTCACACCAAGAAATAAAGAGGAGAACTCTGGAATGCATATTGTAGGGTTCATATATTTGATGACATAGATGAAAGATTGTTTAAAAACAATACCAAACTTACCATGGTCACAGTTTCAAAGAATTTATGTATCAAAACTAGTAGTTTTATCTGAATAATATACAGATGACTTATTGTGAGAAAATCAATCTCTGCAATCCAGCCCATTAAGAAGAAATGAATAATAACTTATAAGCATCCCAAATATATGTAATATAAAACATAAACATCAACACAAAAATTACATAACAGAATTTTTTATCTGTGTAGTTTAAATAGGCTGAGGAATATATTTGCAAAGTATATAAACAAAAATTTAGGACAATGTACATAAATAACAAAATGCAAAGAAATTACTTAAATCTTTAAGAAAAATTCAATCTAATAAAATATGAATGTAAGACTTTTAAAATTTAAAATCAATTAGCCAACATCTTCAGATGTAGAGATAAGTAATTCATTAGTTGCATATAACACTCAGTGCTCATCATATCCTGTGCCCTCCTTAATGCCCATCACCCAATTACCCCAACCCCCGACCCACGTCTCCTCCAGCAACTGTCAGTTTCTCTCCCATAG
>NW_025411031.1:0-3510 GCF_002201575.2 Neomonachus schauinslandi | reverse complement strand
TTCCATCCATGCCGATGTAAAAGTTAAGTACACATCTTTTCCAATGGCTGAGTAATATTCTATTGTTAATATATACCACATCTTCTTTATCCATTCATCCATCAATGGACATCTCGACTATTTCCATAGTTTGACTATTGTGGACACTGTTACTATAAACATTGGGGTGCAGGTGCCCCTTCGGATCACTACATTTGCGTGTTTGGGGTAAATACCTAGTAGCACAAATGCTGGGTTTTAGGGAAGCTCTCTTTTTAATTTCTTGAGGAATGTCTATACTGTTTTCCAGAGTGGCTGCACCAGCTTGCATTTTCACCAACAATGTAAGAGGTTTCCCCTTTCTTTACATCCTCACCAACATTTGTTATTTCCTGACTTGTTAATGTTAGCCAATCTGACTGGTGTAAGGTGGTATTTCACTGTGGTTTTGATTTCTAGTTCCCTGATGACAAGTGATGTGGAACATTTTTTGATGTGTCTGTTGGCTATTTGTGTATCTCCTTTGGAGAAATGTCTGCTCATGTCTTCTGGCCATTTCTTGACTAGACTCCTTGTTTTTTGGGTGTTGAGAGTGGTAAGATCTTTATACAACTTGTATACGGGACCCTTATCTGACACATCATTTGCAAATATCTTCTACCATTCTGTAGGTTGCCTTTTAGTTTTGTGGACTCTTACCTTTGTTGTGCAGAAGATTTTTATCTTGAAGAAGTCCCAATAGTTCATTTTTGCTGTCCTTTCTCCTGCCTTTGGAGACATGTCTTGAAAGAAGTTGCTGCAGCTGAGGTCAAAGTGGTTGCTGCCTGTGTTCTCCTCTCGGATTTTTATTCCTGTCTCACATTTAGCTCTTTCATCCATTTTTAATTTATCTTTATGTATGGTATAAGAAAATGCTCCAATTTCATTCCTCTGCATGGGCATGTCCAATTTTCCCAACACCAATTTTTGAAGAGACTGTCTTTTTTCCATTATATATTGGTTCTTGCTTTGTGAAGGTTAGTTGACTATAGAGTTGAGGATCCATTTCTGGGCTCTCTATTCCGTTCCACTGATCTATGAGTCTGTTTTTGTTTCAGAGCCATACTGTTCTGCTGATTACAGCTTTGTAATATAGCTTGAATCAGGTATTGTGATACCACCACCTTTCATTTTCTTTTTCAACATTCCTCTGGCTATTAGGGGTCTTTACCCGTTCCATCCAAAATTTAGGATTAATTATTCCAGCTCCGTGAAAAGTGTTGGTGGCATTTTGATAAGGAATCCATTGAATGTGCAGACTGCTCTGGGTAGCATAGACTTTTTAACAACGCATATTCTTCCAATCCATGAGCATGGGAATTGTTTCCATTTCTTTGTGTCCTCCTCATTTCTTTCATAAGTATTTTGTAGTTTTTAGAGTACAGACCCTTTACCTCTTTGGCTAGGTTTATTCCTAGTTATCTTGTGGTTTTTGGTGCAATTGTAAATTGGATCAATTCCATAATTTCTCTTTCTTCAGTCTCATTATTAGTATATAGAAATGAAAATGATTTCTTTGCATTGATTTTAAATCCTGCCACATTGCTGAATTCCTGTATGGGTTCTAGCAATTTTGGGGTGGAGTCTTCGGGGTCTTCCACATAAAATATCATTTCATCTGCTAAGAGTGAGAGTTTGACTTCTTCTTTTCCAATTTGAATTCCTTTTATTTCTTTTTGTTTTCTGATTGCTGAGGCTTGGACTTCTAGTACTATGGTGAGCAACAGTGGTGGGAGTGGGCATCCCTGCCATGTTCCCGACTTTAGGGGTAAGGCCCTCAGTTTTTCCCCATTGAGAATAATATTTGCTGTGGGCTTTTGGCATATAGCTTTTGTGATATGGTGGCGCGTTCCCTCTATCCCTACCCTGTGGAAAGTTTTAATCAAGAAAGGATGCTGTATTTTTCAAATGCTTTTTCTGCATTACTTGAAAGGATCTTATGGTTCTTATCTTTTCTTTTGTTAATGTGATATATCATGTTTCTTGATTTGCAAATGTTGAACCACCCTTGCAACCCAGGAATAAATCACTTGATCATGGTGAATAATCCTTTTAAGATCTTGTTGGATCCTATTGGCTAGTATCTTGATGAGTATTTTGGCATCCATGCTCGTGAGGGATATTAGTCTGTATTTCTCCTTGTTGTTGCGGTTTCTGTCTGGTTTTGTGATCAAGATAATGCTGGCCTCATAGAGTAAGTTTGCAAGTTTTCCTTCCATTTCTATATTTGGAATCATCTTCAGAAGAAGAGATATAAGTTCTTCTTTAAATGTTTGGTAGAATTCCCCTGGCAAGCCATCTAGCCCTGGACTCTTGTTTGTTGGGAGATTTTTAATTACTGCTTCAATTTCTTTGCTGCTTTTGGGTCTGTTCAGGTTTTCTCTTTCCTTCTGTTTTAGTTTTGGTAGTTTATATGTTTTTAGGAATGCATTCATTCCTTCCAGATTGTCTAATTTGTTGGCATTAGCTGCTTGTATATGTTCTTATAATTATTTGTATTTCCTTGGTGTTGGTTGTGATCCCTCTGAACAGTGAGTTTGCAGAATTAATCCAAAAGTTTAAAAGAGTTTCTGCTCAGTACCATTAATAAACTTGAAATTTAAACAAAATTAATTTTCACCTTTTTGTGATTGACTCTAATTATTGCCCCTAAAATAACTGATAGTATCCCATGGAAGAACTGAAACAAAAATCAACCGTTGTTGAGAGTTATAAAGTTATGGATTCAGTTATCTAAAAGCCAAAATGTACTACCTTTATATTATTTACTAAAGTCTTGCCGCATGCATGAGGCCATAAATTATATTATCAGAAAATTAGAAATATCCTACTCATTAATATGTTATGCTGTACATAAATGGTGTAATAAAATGGAGCAGTAACTAATAACTTACTAAACTCATAAGCTTATTATAATGTCTTATTTATAGCTATTTTGATGAAAAGAACCTCTATAGCATTTAGTGATATAATGGTTAGTGGTCATATATGCTAGACACTGAAAACAGTGCTAATATTTACAAAAGATACTGCCCATTTAAAAATTTTGCCCTGCTTACCAATTAATTTACATAAAAACTAAATAAGGAGTCGATATTGTATAGACTATGAATAAATCGCAAACATAATCATCTTCGTAATCATTAATCTATTGCTGTCTTTGAAAGAGTGAATTTGTCAGGAAAAGACAAATGTCACATAAATATAAAGAGAAAGTCATTTGCATGTACATCTAATTCTACTACCATAGATACTTATAGATAAGAAAAATTAAAGTTTGAGGCTTTAGGGAAAAGACAGTTAATCCCTACAATTAAAGGAGATGTTTCCTATTTTTTTCACAGGTGAAGAGTAATTTGGGGCATAAACTTATTCGAACATGTCTTAATTAATTAACCAGTTAGATAACCAACTAACCAGATATTTAAAATGTAATCAATTTGCTAATTAATTTAATCTGTTAATAAATAAATTTATCTCCTATCTTTAAAG
>NW_025411030.1:3104-5572 GCF_002201575.2 Neomonachus schauinslandi | reverse complement strand
AAAAAAAAAACAGAATGTGATCAAATATGATCAGGCTGGTATATAGATCAGTGCCACACACTAGATTTTGGGTGTATTTTGGTCTGTTAGAAGAAAGTGCCTCCCAAAATTTTAAAGAAAGAAAAACTTATATATGTACAAAAATAAGGGTTGATATGATGAAGGGATGGAATATGATTGTAAAGATGAAAATTATAAAAATTCTTATAAAAGGAATTGATAAGTTTGAAAAAAGAGGATTTAAAAAAAAGAATGTGATCAGGCAGGGGAGTAGAAAAAAAAACCATACACTAGGGATTTAGGGTATATTTTGATCTGTTAGAAGAAACTATCTCAAAATTTTAAAGAGAGAACAACTTATATATATATGCCAAAAATATGGGTAACTACTATGAAGGGATAGAATATGACTCTAAAAATGAAAAAAATGTTTTTTAAAAAAAGGGATTGATAAGATGTTGGTTGAAAAAGGGAAAAAGAAAAATTTAAAAAAAGTTAAAAAAAAAAATTAACTTTGAAAGACTAAAGAATCATGGTAAAAAAGCCATGAATTCTATGTGCAGTATTCCCCTAGCACTGGAGTTCTGCCATTCTCATTGATTGGTAAACTTGATCTTGGCTGGCTGTTCTCGTTGATCTTCTGGGGGAGGGGCCTGTTGCCATGGTTTCCAAATGTCTTTGCCGGAGGCGGAATTGCCCCGCCCTTGCCGGGTCTGGGCTAAGTAATCTGCTCGGGTTTTGCTCTCGGGAGCTTTTGTTCCCTGCGAGCTTTTGTTCCTTGCGAGCTTTCTGCACAGCTTTGGAGGCGGAGAGTGAAAATGGCAGCCTCCCAATCTCCGCCGCGGAGGAGCCGAGAACTCGGGGCCCCGCTTCTCAGTGCACCCCCAGAGAAAAGCCGTCAGTCACTTCCGTCTCCCCGGTCTCCGGCCGCACTCCGTGCTCACCCGGCCTGTGACCGCGCGTTTCTATCTCTGGCACCCGACCCCGGGTGGAGTCTCCAAACCCAGCAGATCCCTGTGGTGCGCTCCCGTGCAGCTCCTCTCGGGGAAGGAAGGTGAATCTCCCCGGATCTGCTGCTTGTTGGGTCCCTGCTGGAGGAGCAGGGGCCCGACTGTGCCGCGGATCACAGTTTATGGCAACCCCGAGCTGAGAGCCCACGCCTGGGCTCCGTCTCTGCAGCCGGCTTCCCCGCTCTGATACCTGGGAGCTCTGCCACACTCAGGCACCCCCGGTCTTTCTGTGACCCTGAGGGTCCTGAGACCACACTTTCCCACGAGGGTTCCATCCCCCGCTTAGCCACCGGAGTGACGTCCCTCAGCGGAGCAGACTTTTAAAAGTTCCGATTTTGTGCTCCGCGGCTCTATCACTTGCCAGAAGCGGCCGCCGGAGGCCCCTCCCCCGCCGTCTATCCTCCCGAATATCGCCTCGGATTCACTTCTCCGCATGTCCTACCTTCCAGAAAGTGGTCGATTTTCTGTTCAGAGAGTTGTTGCTCTTCTTTTCTTCAATCTCCTGTTGAGTTTGTAGGTGTTCAGAATGGTTTGATCCCTATCCAGCTGAATTCCTGAGAGGAGACGAAATCCAGGTCTCCTACTCCTCCGCCATCTTGCTCCGCCCCCTTGAGTTTCATTCTTCTCTCTATAGCTGTCCAATTTCCCCAGCACCATTTATTGAAGAGACCGTCTTTTTTCCATTGCATAGTTTTTCCTGCTTTGTTGAAGATTATTTGACCATAGAGTTGAGGGTCCATATCTGGGCTCTCTCTTCTGTTCCATTGGTCTATATATCTGTTTGTGCCAGTACCATATTAAACATAATTTTTGTTTCTCTTCTAAAGTAGACAGGACAAGTATCATTATCCAGTTTTCCGATGAAGAAACTGTTGCTTACTAAGACTTGGAGACAAGGGGGTTCAGGAAATAAAAGAAAAAAAAGTATATGCCAACAAACTGGGCAACCTGGAAGAAATGGCTAAATTCCTAGAAATATATAAATTATCAAAACCAAAACAGGAAGAAATAGAAAACCTGAACAGACTGCTAACTAGCAAAGAAATTGAGTCAGTAATAAAAAAATCTCTCAACAAACAAAAGTCCAGGGCCAGATGGCTTCACAGGGGAATTCTACCAAACATTTAAAGAGTTAATACCTGTTCTCAAACTATTCAAAAAAAAAAAAAATGGAAGGAAAACTTGAAAATTCATTCTGTGAGGCCAGCTTTACCCTGATACAAAACCAGATAAAGACCTCACTAAAGGGGCGCCTGGGTGGCTCAGTTGGTTAAGCGACTGCCTTCGGCTCAGGTCATGATCCTGGAGTCCCGGGATCGAGTCCCGCATCGGGCTCCCTGCTCGGCAGGGAGTCTGCTTCTCCCTCTGACCCTCCTCCCTCTCATGCTCTCTGTCTCTCATTCTCTCTCTCACAAATAAATAAATAAAATCTTTAAAAAAAAAAAAAAAAAAAAAAAA
>NW_025411030.1:0-3004 GCF_002201575.2 Neomonachus schauinslandi | reverse complement strand
CTTTAAAAAAAAAAAAAAAAAAAAAAAGACCTCACTAAAAAAAGAGAACTGCAGGCCAATATCCTCGATGAACAGGGATGCAAAAATTCTCAACAAAATACTAGCAAACCAAATCCAACAGTATATTAAAAGAATTATTCACCATGACCAAATGGGATTTATTCCTGGGTTGCAAGCATGGTTCAATATTTTCACCAATCAATATGATGCACCACATTAATAAAAGAGAGGATTAGAATAGATGCAGAAAATGCACTTGACAAAGTACAGCATCCATTCTTGATAAAAACCCTCAAAGTAGGGATAGAGAGAACGTACCTCAACATCATAAAGGGCATATATGAAAAGCTTACAGCTAACATCATCTCAGTGGGGAAAAATTGAAAGATTTTCCTCTATGGTCAGGAACATGTGTACATATATACACCGCATCTTCTTTATCCATTAATAAATGGACACTTGTGCTGCTTTCATAATTTAGCTATTGTATATAATGCTGCAGTAAACACAGTGGTGCATAAAGCTTTTTGAATTACTGTTTTTGTATTCTTTGAGTAAATACCCGGTAGTGGAATTGATGGATCATATGGTAGTTCTATTTTTAATTTTTTGATGCTTTCACTGTCTTTTGATTGGAGCACTTAGTCCATTTACATTCGAAGTAACTATTGATAGCTGTGTACTTATTACCAGTTTGTTACTTGTTTTGTGGTTGTTTTTCTCTTGCTGTCTTCTCTCTGTTAGCTTTGTTTATTGATATACTTGACTTTTTATTGTTTGCATATCTGTTACTGGTTTTTGATTCATGGTTACCACTCTGTTTGTATATAATATCATCTACATATTTACAGTCTATATTAAGTTGATGGTCGCTTATGTTTGAACTCATTCTTTACTCCCCTCACCTCTCCATCTTAGGCCTATGGTGTCATAATTTACATCCTTTTATTTTGTGAGCCCCTTGACTGATTTTTATAGATACACTTTTTTCCTTTTGTGCTTTTTGTTTTTCTTACTCCTGTTTATGGTCTTTCCTTTACACTCAAATAGTCCCCTTTAGCGTTTCTTATTGGGCTGCTTTAGTGGCCATCAACTCCTTTAGCTTTTGTTTGTATGGGAAAGGAAACTCTTTATCTCTCCTTCTATTCTGTATGATAGCTTGCTGAATAGAGTATTCTTGGTTGCAGGTTTTTTTCTTTTAGTACTTTCAATATATCATGCCACTCTCTTCTGGCCTGCAAAGTTTCTGCTGAAAAATCAGCTGAATACCTTCTGGGGTTTCCCTTGTACATAACTATTTTCTTTCCTCATGCTTTTAAAATTCCCTCTTTATCACTGCTTTTTGCCATTTCAATTACTATATGTCTTGATGTGAACTTCCTTGGGTTGATTTTGTTGGGGGCTCTCTGCCTCCTGGATCTGATTTCCTTCCCCAGATTTGGATTTTCAGCTATTATCTCTTCAGTTAATTTTTCTGCCCCCTTTTCCCTTTCTGGGATCCCAATAATGTGAATGTTATTAGGCTTGATTGTGTCAGAGTTCCTTTAATCTATTTTCATTTTTTTTTTTTTTTTTGCTCTCCTGTTCAGCTTGATTGCTTTCCATTACTCCATCTTCCAGGTTGCTGATCCATTCTTCTGCTTCCTCAAGTCTATTCATTCTGAGTTCTTCATCTCTGATTGGTTCTTTTTTATGTTTTCTATCTCTGTGTTAAGGGTCTCACTGAGGTCCTCCACTCTTTACTCAAGTCCAGTGAATATCTTTATGACCAGTACTTTAATTCTCTATCATGCATATTACTTATCTCTGTTTAGCTCTTTCTTTGATTTTGTCCTCTTCTTTCATTTGGGACATATTCCTATGTTTCCTCATTTTGTCTAACTCTGTGTGTCTATTTCTATGTGTTAGGAAAGTCAGTTATGTTTCCTGCTCTTGGAAGTAGTGGCCTTATGAAGAAAAGATAGTGTAGTGCCCTGCGGTGAAATGTCCCCTGTTCTCCAGAATCTGGAACTTAGTATCTCCTATGTGTGTTACATGCACTCTGCTGCTGTGGCTGAGCTGCTTTGCCTTTAGTCCAATCATCTGCAATGGTTCTCTTTGCCTGTTGAGGGCAGGGTTGTTAGTGAGCCAGTCTGGGGCTGCTTTGGGCTTAAACTGAGTCAGACCAGGCATTTTCCAGAGCTGCAGCAGCACTGAACTGCACTCTCCCTGTGTTGTCCCTGGAGAAGCTTTCATCGGTGGGTGGGGTCTGTAGTCAGAAACAATGTCTGCCCCCATGCCCACTGCTGGGGCCGCAGTCCAACTGGTGTGTGTGGTTGTCTTCTCCTTTCCCTTGGGCAAGAGTGGAGTGGTGGTGGCCTTTGTCAGGGCTGCTTGAACACTGCCAGGCTTGTGGCACTGCTTTGGATAGGATCTGGCCAAGGACATATTGGAGGGGGCAGGTCTTCAGGAGAATGTGGGGACAGGGTGCATGATACCAGCAAGGTGAGCACTGGTCAGCTAAAGAGGGGACTTGCAGCCACCCAGAATTCCTGCTTAGGGCAGGGCAGGTCCACAGGAGAATGCGTGGCATTTTTCATACTGCTGCTTCTATGCTGTATCTGTAGGGCTGTTTGTTTTGCTGTCTCTTTAAGGGTAAGAACTCCATTTCCTATTGCCCTCCAAGCTCTTGCAGGGCCACCTGCTAATTTTTAAAGTTCCAGTTGCTCAGCTCCACTGATAGTAAAAACTCATGAAATTCGGCTCCTCTGGTTTTCAAAGCCAAATGTTATGGAGATTTTTCTTCTGTGTGGGTCCCCCATGCCTGGGTGCCTGGATTGGGGTCTGGTTTTCTCCCCCCTCTGCATCCATAGTGTGTCCTCTGCATCCCCCCCCCCCCCAGACTGTTTCACAGGTTTATTTAGCTTCCGTGTCTCTGCCCTTCCTACCCTCTTTGATGTGGCCTCTTCTTTACATGTAGGCCTGGAGAGTCTGTTCTGCTCGTCTTTGGGTCATTTGGGGGGGG
>NW_025411029.1:0-5575 GCF_002201575.2 Neomonachus schauinslandi | reverse complement strand
ATGAGATCTTGCCATTTGCAACGACGTGGATGGAACTGGAGGGTATTATGTTGAGTGAAATAAGTCAAACAGAGAAAGACATGTATCATATGACCTCACTGATATGAGGAATTCTTAATCTCAGGAAACAAACTGAGGGTTGCTGGAGTGGGGGGTGGGGTGGGAGGGATGGGGTGACTGGGTGATAGACACTGGGGAGGGTATGTGCCCTGGTAAGCACTGTGAATTGTGCAAGACTGTTGAATCTCAGATCTGTACCTCTGAAACAAATAATGCAATATATATTAAGAAAAAATAAGAAGAAGAGGAAGATAGCAGGAGGGGAAGAATGAAGGGGGGGAATCGGAGGGGGAGATGAACCGTGAGAGATGATGAACTCTGAAAAACAAACTGAGGGTTCTAGAGGGGAGGGGGGTGGGAGGATGGGTTAGCCTGGTGATGGGTATTAAAGAGGGCACGTTCTGCATGGAGCACTGGGTGTTATGCACAAACAATGAATCATGGAACACTACATCTAAAACTAATGATGTAATGTATGGTGATTAACATAACAATAAAAAAATTTTTTTAACTAAAAAAAAATACTGCATTGTATACTTAGTTTTTGAGGGAATAGATCTTATGTTAAATGCTCTTATATTGTTACAAAAATAACAATAATTAATAATAACAGCAGTAATAAATGGGGTGGGTGCGAGGAAATTTTAGGAGGTGATGGACATGTCTATGGCCATGATGGTGGTATACTTTCAGGTGTATATTTATCCCCAATTCATCAAGTTGTGTACATTAACGATGTATAGCTCTTTACATGTCAATGATTCCTTAATAAAGCAATCTAAAAAAATAAAAAAGAAATTAAAAAAAAAGAAAGTAGAGAATAAAGCATGATTGGAATTCAAGAAAAGAAGCCATCACTTAATCTGCTCAATCATTACCAAATTACTAAATTACAAATATACAATGAAAGAATTTTAAAAAGTTGTCAAGAGGCACTATATTTTTGAAATACTTTTGTCTACTTCTAGGTGACTAACCATAGTCCCTACCATCCAGCACGGGAAGTGATATTCAATTATTAGAATGCTGGCCAGGGACGTAGAAAGGGAAAAGCAAGTCTAGCTTCCAGTAGTATCCTGTTGTGGTATGATTGCTTTTATATGAATGAAATCACTTTCATATCTCCCAGTCCTTTCCCATTTTTCTTTCCTCATCCCATCATTCCCTCTATAAAAACACATAATTAACTGTTCTGTGCTTATTATCTTAGCGTAAATCTGGAAAAAAAAAAAGGTCTTCCTAGCTCTAAACTCCAAAACCCAAACTTTGAAGGAACTGGAGAGGACTCTAGTCATTTAAAAAAAAATTTTGGAGAGAAGTGGGATCTGGGCAGTGTGAGGGCTTCTGAGAGAGACCATAAAAGATTTCCCCAGAGGACAGAAAGTAATGAAATTTAATGTTGGTCCTTACAAGAAGCAGGGCCCTAGCAGAGCTCAGGGAGCAGGAAGGGGAGAAAGCACAGTGAGTCCAGGCATCAAGCACCTTAGGGATCCCCAAAGAGATCTCAATGTTCCAGAACAGTAGGAAAGGATGGAATAATGACCACACACAGGAGTAACAGAGAGCCACTAGGCTTGAAGGAGCCATGAAAGAAAAAAGGAAAATCTCATGGGCACTATGTGGGAACCAATATCGGAGGACCAGATGAAAAGATGAGTATCTCAGTAGACAAATGTATTTAACAACGTCAAAGTCCACAGCCCATCCTGCCATGCTTGGGTACCACATAATCCATGTTCCCCAAAACTTAGATTTCCATTACAAGAAAGGGGAGGGGGAAGATTATGTTTCTGCCAACCCAGCAAAATGGAGGCTCAAAACAGAAATTTAAGTTGAAATTACAAAAGAGAAATTTGAGTTACAAGAAAAAAAAAAGAAAAAAGTTATGTTTTCTGCCCACCTGGCTTATAGCTCCACATGCCTTAGGATTCCTGCAATTACCATGTCTTACATTCACAGAGATACTCTAAAATCTTTGGCTTCAAACCAGTCGCAGAAATCCTCTATGAATGGTCTCAAACATCGCCTGGGCCTCAATATGACGGCCTTGCTAAAGCTGATCTGCTTTCAGCAGGGGGGTCTCCTCCTCCAGAACAGCTAAGACACAATGAGTTGAGACCCAAAGCCACTCACTCTCCAAGAATGTGGTCATTAGAGCTATATCATCCGTCACCTTTGGGTGGTAATTAGAAAAGGGAAGTCAATAACAATAGTACATAACACTACTTTACCAAGATTTAAACAAGTTGTAATATTATAGAACATCTATTGATGAGTCCAAATGTGCCACAGGCTATTGAGCACAAGAAGGGTTTGATGGGAGGCTTTTCATTATTAATTTGATGGGGTGAGGTTTATAGACATCACAGCATATATTTTCGTTTGTTACATGAGCCCCAGCCTCCCACAGCCACCAAATCTAATCAGCATCTTATGGGGTGACACCCAAGGTTGGGGAGGATGCCTCAGAGATCTGTATGTGGGACTTGCAACCCCATGAAGGAGAAGAGTCAAGACTTGTTGACTTTGTAAGGGTCTTTCCCAAGTATAGGAAATGCTCCAGGAAAGCAAAAGAAAAGGAACCTGTGATCCTTGGTAAAAATCATCTGAGTTGGGAATCAAAAAGCTGAGGGCTTAGTTAAGCTCTGCTACTAACTGGTTCTGTGTCCTTAGGTACAGATCTAATGTCACTTTACCTCTCTGGGATAGAGTTTCTTCATCTGAAAAATAATCTCTTAAGGTGACTTTCAGGCCGAATATTCTATGATTTTTGTATCTTGGGTTATCTCTTCTAGTCTCATAGTTTAAATAACATCTATTTGCTGCTTCTTCCTATTTTTCTCTACATCCCAACCTGTCTCCTGAACTCCAGATTTATATATACACCTGCCCTTGACAAATTCATTGGGATGGCATCTCAAACTTCATATATCCAAAACCAAACTCTTGCCTGCTCCCTAAAGCCTGCTTCTCCCTACCCCAGTCTTCTCAACTCAGTAAATAGCAACTGCATTCTGGAGCTTGCCTTCCAATCCTCTACCTCTCACACTCCATATCTAATCCTGTAGCAGATTTTGTTAGTCCTATCTTTGAAATATATCCATAATCTGTCCACCTTCTTCCAACTTAACTAGTGCTTGCTCCTCCTCCACTTGTGCCCGTCTCTGGGCTATTCTCCACAGACCAGCAAGAATGGCCACTCCTCTGCTCTTGCCCCCAGATATCCTTACAGTTTGCTTCTCACTTCCTTCAAGTCTCCATTCAAACTCATCTTATCAGAGAGGCCTTTCTTCACCATCCCATTTAAAATAGTATTTGTATTAGTTTTTTATGCTATGCAACAAATCACCACAAACTAAGTGGCTTAAAACAACAGGCATTTATTTTCTCACAGTTTCTTGAGACAGGAATCTGGGCACAGCTTATTCTCTCAAGGCTGCAAACAAGGTGTTGGGTAGGTTACATTCTCATCAGAAAGCTTGACTGGGGAAAAATCCACTTCCAAACTCATTCATGTTTTTGGCAGAATTCATTTTCCTTGTAGCCTTGTGACTGAATTTCCTATTTTCTTAGCAGCTGAAGGAGGCTGCTCTCAGTTTGTAGGGGCTGCCCTCAGGTTGTTGCCATTGTGTTTCCTTCCACACGCAGTTCACAAAACTAGCAAGAGAATTTCTCTCTCACCTCAGGTAGAGCCCAGTTCCTCTTTTTTAAGGGCTATTACCTGACTAGGTCAGGCCCATCTTGAATAATGTCCTTTCTGAGTAGCTCAGAATTGGCTGATGTGGGAACTTAATTACATTTTCAAAATCTCCCTAGCTTTGCCATAAAACATAACCTAATCATAAAATTCACATTCCATTCTATTCACAGGTCGCATTCACATTTAAATTGGGGGAGTGAATGAGGGTGATTATATAGAGAGTGTAACCACGAGCAGGTATCTTAGAGACCATCATTTAATTCTGCCTATCACAGCATTCCACCATAACCTTTACCCCATCTCATTTCATATTCTCTGCCCCAACCTACATTTTGTTTGTTTATTTATTATTCTATTTTCCTTGCATAGAATGAAAGATTTCTGAGAGCAAGGACTTAATACTGCTGACCCGCCATTTTTCTGGCAACTACAACAGTGTCTGCTCAAAGCTCAATAAATATTTCTTAAATGAACAAACAAATGAATGAATTTAAACATAAATATCTTTGACTCTTTATCATCCCAGGAGCTCCAATATGTTATCTCCCATTGTGTATTATTCCTCTAACAGACCCTGGTCACATGCAAGTCAGCTTCAGTGAATATTTATTGAGCACTTACTCTTTACCAGCCACTTGAACACACTGTAGCTAATCCTCACAATAATCCTCTCTAAATCACACAATCTCTTCTGAGCCTGGCTGGTAGAAAACTGAATTTCAGGCATACTTTTGGGAGTCCTATACTCCTATAGTAAGCACTAAGTCTTTATTCTCTCTTTCTCCTGTTTAGTAGTAAAACTCCTTAATTTTAGCCAGGCACACAGCCACCTGATTGCAGACCCCCTAACACAGTTTCTCTTGAAACTATGTATAACCATAAGACAAGGTTCAAGCCAATGGACCATGAGAAGTGATGGGCATATCTTCATCTCCATAAAGACAAGATCGCTTTCCCCAAACCTCTCTTTTTCTCTTTTATTAAGGCTAGAGCATAGACATGGAGGTGAGCCAGCTTCAACACTCCAAAACAAGATCCTGAGCCTGGGGCTGACAGGTCTTCAAAGGGCCCATGGATAGAAATCAGGGGGTCCAAAAACTGGGATGGGAAATTACATCTTTATTTTCAGAAACCTGTAATTTAAATTCAGTTTTTTCTCTCATTTCAAATGTAGGCAATAAACCACAGTAGTGTTCATAGTATCTGTGACCTTATCACCCTCAGAAACCAAAGATATTTTTTTTTAATTTTTTTTTTATTCTTATGTTAATCCCCATACATTACATCATTAGTTTTAGATGAAGTGTTCCATGATTCATTGTTTGTGCATAACACCCAGTGCTCCATGCAGAACGTGCCCTCCTCAGTACCCACCACCATTCTAACCCATCCTCCCACCCCCCTCCCCTCTAGAACCCTGTTTGTTTTCCAGAGTCCATCGTCTCTCATGGTTCGTCTACCCCTCCGATTTCCCCCGCTTCATTCTTCCCCTCCCGCTACCTTCTTCTTCTTCTTTTTTTTTTTTTCTTAACATATATTGCATTATTTGTTTCAGAGGTACAGATCTGAGATTCAACAGTCTTGCAAAAATCACAGCCCTTACCAGAGCACATACCCTCCCCAGTGTCTATCACCCAGTCACCCCATCCTTCCCACCCCACCCCCCACTCCAGCAACCCTCAGTTTGTTTCCTGAGATTAAGAATTCCTCACATCAGTGAGATCATATGATACATGTCTTTCTCTGTTTGACTTATTTCACTCAACAAAATACCCTCCAGTTCCATCCACGTCGTTGCAAATGGCAAGATCTCAT
>NW_025411028.1:0-5575 GCF_002201575.2 Neomonachus schauinslandi | reverse complement strand
ATAGATTCCTGACCTGACAGGCAGAGGAAAACCAACAGGGACATACTGAGATACTGGCCAGGAATGTCTGGAAGGATCTGGAATCTCAGGGACATAAGAAGGACAAACACCAGGTTCTGAGAGACAGAGAAGAGGAGGGATTGGAAAACGAGAAGTCAGGGAACAGGAAGGGGAACGCGGGATTTTTCTATTTGGAAGGCGAGGTTTCCCAGAAGTCAGGAGAGTTTGAGCAAAGACCGCAGGTAAAATGGGATGTCGAGGACATTCTACCTTGGGAGGAGTGCAGGTGGGGATCTAAGGAGCAGGCCTACTGGAGGGGCCTCACTATAGAGGCAGGGGCAGGGTCCAAGCTGCCCCCAGCAGTCTGTCTCAGAGAACACAGGGGATGCTGGTGGCTAAAGGCCATGAGCAAGCTAGGTGGCGGTCAGCCTTGGTGTGGACTAGCCCGAAGGGACAGTGGTCTGACTTACCCATGGCCATCCCAATACACCGGAGACACAGAATGTGTAATGTGGGGGCGGGGGTGTCAGGAGGCCTGTGGTCAGGAGTCCAGATCCAGAAATCTCCATGGAAGAGCATCTGGGAGTCCTGGGCTGAGATGGAGGGAAGGAGGACAGGGAAGACAGAGGGAGGGAGGTGTGCAGGAAGAGGCAGCAGGGGGTGTGGCCAGGAAGGGGTTTGGCCCAGGAGCCATCCGCCCTGTGGGAGAGGGAGCCTGACCTCTCTTGCTGGGGGAGCTGCAGGTAAATGGGGTGGAGGGTGTGGGGGAGGGAGCAGACAGGGCCCTGGAGCCCTGAGGCATGCGGTATTGGGGCAACCCCAACCCCCTCCAGGCTCCAGCCAAGCCTGGAGGCAGCCCTAGAAATGACCAATGGCCAGCAAGTCTAGCCTCCTCACTCAGTGAAGAAAAGGGACATAACAGATGAACATAGGGGAAGGGAAGGAAAAACGAAATCAGGTGAAAATGAGAGGGAGGCAAACCATCAGACAGGCTGACTTCTAGGACACAAACTGAGGGTTGCTGGAGGGGAGATGGGTGGGGGGGAAGGATAACTGGACGATGGGCATTAAGGAGGGCACTTGGTGTCTGAGCACTGGCTGTTACATGCAACTCATCAGTGGCTAATTCTTCCTGTGAAACTCAGGAGGACAAAAAAGAAAAGGAAAGCAAAGAGAGTCCCGGCCAGTAGGAGGAATGACTACCCCAAAGCCCACGCAGCAAGGCTGGCAGAGCTAGGGCTGGGACCCAGTTCCTAGCTCCCCCTTCTGCCAGGACCTTTCCCCCAGGGTCCCACAGGCGAAAAGAGGCAGGGCCTGAAGAGGTCCCACTGTGTGCCTGGGGTCCCCACCCGTCCTTTACACATCAACTTGGAAGGGGTGAGCTTCCCTTGGGGGCCCACAGCAGGACAGCTGCGCAGAGGGGCAGAGACAGCCCCAGTCTTGGTCCTGGGCATGGGGGAAGGAGGACAGGGACAGGACGAGGGCCGCAGGAGCCGCCGTCTGCTCACCTCTTTGCCCATTTGCTTGAACACAGCTAAGGAGACCGCACCCACGTCTCCCACGGACAACCTCCAGGGATCCTGTGCAGACCAGGAAATCTCCCCAGTTCATTGTAGAGGCCAAGGACAGGCTGCCCCCAAAATGTGCCATTTTGGTATACTGATTATTGGTGTGTTTCTGATTTTAGTTTTAAGCAATCCCTACACCCTACCTGGGTCTCAAACTCATGACCTCAAGATGCAGAGTCCCACACTCCACTGACTGAGCCAGCCAGGTGCCCCTGGCATACTGAATATTTTCCGTACAAGTCACTTAGGACTCAGCCTGTGCAAGGACACTTAGACCTTCCCCTGAAAGCAGGAAATACATCTCTCATGGAACAGGTACCCTCTCTGAAGCAGGACGTGAAGAGACTGCCTTATCCCCAGAGCTGGGGAATTTAGAGCCCAAAAGGCTTTAGAAACAACCCCTGTTCCTTTTTACCATGTACTGCTCCAGCCCAAACTCTGTCTAGACTTCCTTACTAATCCAAGCTCCCAAAGCTCAGGGTTCTTTGTCCTGTCAATGCCTCACAGATTTATTGGCACTTTGTCTAAAATGGGTAAAACTGCCTCCCTTGGTCCCTTCTTTGGGTCTCAGTTGCATTAGTGGGCCCCCAATCACTGTCCTATTAATCTGACTCATGCCATTTTAATTCTGAGTCCTGCTAAGACCTTGCGGGTAGAGAAGAACTTTCCCTCCCTTCATCAAGCCGTAGTAGGAGGCTCTGAGTCTCCCCAAGGAGAAGACCTTACTTCCCACCACCTGCATCCCAACCTCTGGCCTTGGGGAGCATTGAGGAGGTTGGGGGGAGCCCCAACTGTGGGAGCCCAGAACAGGCTGCCTGGGTCAGGACCTGCACTGTGCAGCCCGGCCCTCCCTCGAGTCTGGGTGGGCCTGGGATCACGGGGCCCGCTATGGCCTTCTGACCTGGAAGATCCCAAGGCATCACAGGATCCCCCTTCTGTTGGGGGACTCCCTTGTGTTTCAAAGCCTGTCTAGACTCTCAGTCCTGCTGACTGCTGATCCTGTTCTAGCTGCCCCCAGGTCACTCTCGTCCTGACTGGAGGCTACAGGGTCATAGTCAAGGAACCTCAAGCCCTGCATTCAGGAGAACTCTCCCCATGCTTGTCCTGTTCCACATCACTGGCTACTCTGCCCCAAGCTGGCGCATGCGCAGCGCTCTCCTCTCAGCTCACCTGAGGCACTGAGGGCACTGCAGACCCCTGGAGCCGGGGCTGGTCCCTGGTCACCAGGGTGGTGGGGCCCACACACCAAAATTAACCATGAGATCGACGGGGTACTCGACATACGCCGACTTCCAAGCACTAAGCTACACAAATGCTCATCTTTTCCCCTACAGTAGAACCACGAGTATCTGCACTGCTTTGCCAGGATGGAGCAGGCAACTGACAAAAGCAGCCCCAGCCCCATATGAGACCCCTGGGAATACTGAGTGTGGGAAGCCTTGGACCGCATCAGGCTGACTGTCACCACTTAAAAGCTGCTTCTGAAAAATTTGGGGGGTTGACTCCCTCTACCCTGGAAGGTATGCAGGTGGTTGGGAGGCAGCCTGAGCTACCTAGGCCTGCCCAAGCCTGGCTGATGGGGTTCTTACTGCGCATGCACACGCTGTGCATCAACAGGGCAAGAAACGGGAGAGGCTGGTCACCGGAGCAGTCTTCTGGGGGCACAAGGCCACCTGCCTCATTCCAAACTCTAATTACACAGTTTTCCCTTGAGGGCAGAGATAGAGAAACCAATCTTGCCAGGACAGAGCCAGACAGGCTGGGTAGGGCATCTTCCAGCAAGACACACTGGGGAGTCTTTACTGCTGGTCAAACCCGGGACCCCGTCCAGAGTGGGTCCAAACGGGTTCTGACTCTGGCCAGTTGAAAACTGCAGCCTCCACGGGGGTATCACATTGCCTGATTTCAAACTCTACTATGAAACTCTAATAATCAAAACAGTAGGGCACTCAGACATACAGGTGAATGGAATCAAACAGAGAGCCCAGGAGAAGCCATGCATATAAAAGTCCATCAACTGATGGCAAAGGAGGCAAGTCCATACAAGGGGGAAAGGACAGTGTCTTCAATAAAGGGTGCTGGAAAGACTGGACATGCGTAAGAATGAAACTGGACTACTGTCTTCCGGCATACACAAAAATAAACTCAAAATCAATTACAAACTTGACTGTTAAGACTGAAACCATAACACTCCTAGAAGAAAACATAGTCAGGACGCTCTCTGACATTGGTCTTAGCCATATGCTTTTTGGACCAGTCCCCTCAGGCAAGGGCCACAGAAGCTAAAATAAACAAGTGCCTTAATAGCAAACTGAACAGCTTTTGCAAAACAAAGGAAACCTACAACATAAGGAAAAGGCAACCCAGTGAATGGGAGAAAACATATGCAAAAGGTACATCCAGTGAGAGTTAATACTGAGAATATGTAACGAACTTATACAACTTCATGTCAAAACCACAAATAACCTGATTTAAACATGGGTAGAAGACTTGAATCGACTCTTTCCCAAAGAAAACACAGGTGGGCAACAGGCTTCCGAAAAGCTGTTCAACATCACTGATCATCAGGTATCAAAACCACAATGAGATAGGACTTCCTGTCAGAGTGGCTATTACCAAAAAGACAAAAAATAACAAGTGTTGGCGAGGATGTGGAGAAAATGGAACCCTTGTGCACTGTTGCTGGGAATGTGCATTGGTGTAACCACTATGGAAGGTCCTCAAAAATTAAACATAGGAATACTGTATGACCCAGCAAATCCACTTCTGGGTATATACATGAAGAAAACAAAAAAACACCCATCCGAAAAGATATACACAGCCTTGTGTTTCTGGCAGCATTATTTGCAGAGACCAAGATACTGATGCAACCCTAAGTGGCTGTTGATAAATGTATAAAGAAGATGAGGTATGTATACATAAGGAATATAACTCAGCCGGAAAAATGAATGCAATCTTAACATTTGCAACAACTTGAATGGACCTAAGAGTATTATGCTAAGTGAAATGAATCAGAGAAAAACAAATCTACTAGGATTTCACTTATATGTGGAATCTAAAAAACAAAACAGTGAAACAAAACAAAACAGAACCAGACTCATAGAGGCAGGAAGCAAGCTGTTGGTTACCAGAGGGGGAAGAAGGGGTCAGGGGCAGATGATACAGGTGAGGGGATTAAGCGGTACAAACTTCGAGTTATAAAATAAACAGGCCATGGGGATGGAATATACACATAGGGAATATGGTCAATATAATTCCAGTCACTTTGTAAGATGACGGATGGTAACTAGACTTACCCTAAGGATCATTTCGTAATGTCTAAAACTACTGGATCACTCTGATGTTGATCCACCTCAAACTAGAAGATAATGTGTATCAATGATACTTCAATTTAGCAATTGATTAAACTGAAGAAATAAAAAATAAAACTGCTACCTCACAAAGATTCTGGGGCTGGGCTCCCCCTACCAAGCATACTGGGCAGTTGCTTGGGGCCAGGCCCCAGCTGCCCAAGACCTGCTGAAGGAGTGGGCCCTGCACATGCAGGGCTGCTCAGTGCAGGGTTCCCAGGGATCTGGAACAGGGCAAGGGTTTGCAGATGCTGGTTCCAGGAGCTGGCGCTCGGGGTACAAGGGGTTTGGACAGTCACATGTCTTCTATGCACAACACAGCCTAGGCTCACCTTAGGCACAGCTGGAGGATACTGGACTAGCCAGGGCAAGGAAGGGCCACTGGCTGGCAATTCCTCCAATAAGAGACAGCTGGGCTGTCTGGCAAGGGAGACACCTGGTCCCCAATCAGGCAACCGGTCCAGATGTACTGTGCATGGACTGTGCCTGTGGGCCTAGCGGTTCAGGGTTGCCTGGGATCTGGAACACGGTGAGTGTCCAGGTCATTATCTCCGTCTCTACAGGGATAAGGGGTATGTCTAACTTCAAGGCATAACCTGCAGAAATGAGCATAAGTTTCCCAAAGGCACAGCTGGAAGAGACTAGAATATATTCCCA
>NW_025411027.1:0-5576 GCF_002201575.2 Neomonachus schauinslandi | reverse complement strand
GGCTCCACAATGAGTTGCTTGTAAGCAGCATATTGATAGGTCTTGTTGTTTTGTTTTTGTTTTTGTTTTTTAATCCATGCTGATAGCCTGTGTCTTCTGATTGGAGCACTGAGTCCACTTACATCAGAGTAAATTATTGAAAGGAATGAATTCAGTGCCATTGATTTACCTGCAAAGGTGCTGTTTCTCTAGATGGTCTCTGTTCCTTTCTGGATTTTTGTTACCTTTGGGCTCTGTCTCCACTCAAAGGATCCCCCAAAATATTTCTTTTGGGGTTGGTTTAGTGTTCATAATCTTTAACTTTTTGTTTGTCCCGGAAATACTTTATCTGCCCCTCTACTCTGAATGACAGGCTCCCTGGATGAAGTGTTCTTGACTGCATACGTTTCCCATTTAGCACATTGAATATATCATGCAGTGCTTTCTGGGCTGCCAGGTCTCTGGGGACACGTGTGCTGCTGGACTTATGTATCTATCCTTGTAGGTTAAGGCCCTCTTGTCCTGAGCTGCGTTCAGGATTTTCTCTTTATCGTTGAAATTTGGAAGCTTGACTATTATATGTCAAGATGGTGCCATATTTTTATTGATTTTAGAGGGGTTCTCTGTGCCTCCTGGACTTGAGTACATGTTTCCTTTTCCCAGGTCGGGAAGTCCTCTGCTCCAATTTATTGAAATAAACCTTCTCCCCCTCTGTCCCTCTCCTCATCTTCTGGGACCCCTATTATCTGGATATTCTTTCACTTTAGGGAAGTACTGAGTTCACAAAATCTCCCCTCATGATCCAATACTTTTCTTTCTCTCTTTTCAGCTTCCTTATTTTCCATTAGTTTAGCTTGTATATCACTGACTTCCTCTTCTGGCTCATTCACTGTCCTTTTAAGAGTCTTCATTGGGAACTGAATCTCTGTAATGGAATTTTTAATTTGGGCCTGTCTAGATTTGGGTTCTTTTATTTCTACAGTGAAACTAATACCATCAATATTGAATATTGAACACAGCAACTCTGTGACCATGATGGACCACGGCAAAAACAAGACCCTGCCCGATCCTGTGTGAACATAGACACAACATGAACATCACCCAAGTCAAAAAACTACTGAGCATTTCCCTTTCCTACAAATGAATGACTGTGGCTTTGTTACCAGTGACTGTGTTAGCCTTGCTCTGATAGGGTTCACCTATGTAAGAGTTATTAAGACAGCCAGTCAGAGAATTCCTCATGCTTGCCTGAGCAAGCATGGACATGCTTTTCTCAAAGCAAACCCCACTTCCTAAAAGCCTTGCACAATCACCTAATACAAACCTAAACATTATATATTCTTTCTATAATTTTCATCCTGAGATGTCCTATGATTCCCCTAAGATGGGTGCTCCCCATACTACAATAATTAATAAACCCATTTTTAATTGGGTTTATTAATAGGCACAGCATAGGGAACATAGTCACTGATATTGTAATTCTGTTGTATGGCGACTGATGGTAACTGCACTTGCGGTGAGCATAGCAGCATAATATTTAAGCTTGTGGAACCTCAAGTTGTGGAATCTCAAGTTCTTGCACCTAAAACTAATGCAAAATTACCTTTTGACTATACTGAAATAAAATTAAAACTAAATAAAGCCATCTCTTTCTTTTTATTCCCAGTTTATTTTTTATTATTAATTTTTCCATTCTACTATAGTTAATATACAGATCCTATGGTATGTGTTTTCACTGACCGACCTATTTCACATAGCATAATACACTCAAGCTCCATCCATGTTGTTGCAAATGGCAAGATCTCGTTATTTTTTATGGCTGTATAATATTCCGTTTATGGGGTGTGTTTGTGTGTGTGTGTGTGTGTGTGTTATAATATATACTATATATATATAGAAATACATATATATTTATATGGTTTATATGTATGTGCATGTGTGTTTACATACATACCACATCTTATTGATCTACTGATCAACAGATGGACCCTTGGGCTGCTTCCAGAATTTGGCAATTGTCAATAATGCTGCTGTAAACATAGGGGTGTATATATCACTTTCAATTAGTGTTCTTGTATTCTTTGGGTAAATACCCAGGAGTGTGGTTACTGGCTTGTACGGTGGTTGTGTTTTTAACTTTTTGAGGAACCTCCATACTGTTTTCCACAGTGTCTAGACCAGTTTGTTTCCTCATCAATAGTGCAAGAGGGTTCCTTTTTCACATCCTCACAAACACTTGTTCTTTCGTTGTGTTGATGTTGATTTTAGCCATTCTGACAGGTATGAGGTGGTATCTCATTATAGTTTGATTTGAATCTCCCTGATGATGATGATATTGAGCATCTTTTCATGTGTCTGTGGGCCAATGGGACGTCTTCTTTGGGAAAATGTTTGTTATGTCTTCGGTCCATTTTTAATTGGATGATTTGTTTATTGGGAGTTGAGCTGTGTAAGTTCTTTATATATTTTGGAAATTAGCCCTTTATTGGATAGCTGTTCGCAAATACCTTCTGTGATTCTGGAGGTTGTCTTTAATTTTCGTTGATTGTTTCCTTGGCTGTACAGAAGCTTTGCATTTTGAGGTAGTCCCAGTAGTTTATATTTTATTGCCCTTGTTCAGGAGATCTATCTGGAAAAATGCTGCTAGGGGTGCCTGGGTGGCTCAGTCGTTAAACGTCTGCCTTTGGCTCAAGTCATGAGCCCAGGGTCCTTGGATTGAGCCTCACATCGGGCTCCTGGCTCAGCGGGAACCCTGCTTCTCCCTTTCCCACTCCCCTGCTTGTGTTCCTGTTCTTGTTATCTCTTTCTCTCTCTGTGTCAAATCAATAAAAAAATCTTGAAAAAAATAAACTTTTAGAAAAATGTTGTAACAGCTGATGTCAGAGACATTACTGCCTGTGCTTTCTTCTAGCATTTTTATGTTTTCAGGTCTCATATTTAGGTCTTTAATTCATTTTGAATTTGTTTTTGTGTATGGCATAAGAAAGTGATCCAGTTCATTCTTTCCCATGTAGCTGACCAGTTTTCCCAGCACCATGGTTGAAGAAATGTTCTTTTGCCCCCTGGACATTCTTTCCTGATTTTTTGAAGATTGATTGACTCTAAAATTGTGTTTGTTTATTTTTTTTCTATTATATTCTGTTGATCTATGTGTCTGTTTTTGTGCCAGTAACATACTGTCTTTATTAAAAAGCAATAAAGTTTATATAAGTAAATAAAGTTTAAATTAACCTGTCAAATTAGAATATATACATAAAGTTTATACAGATTTATTTATATAAATACAAATAAATTTTACTATATATATAAATAATATATATTTTTCTTTACAAAAAGGACATAGTTCTTAGGCCTTTTGTTAAAAATATCCAAAACTAAACTGTTTTTCTCTCTCCTCTTATTCCAAAAGATAATACTCTGCTAAGTATCAACAACATTAAATGCTGTTAAAATTTTTCATAAATTTAAAGTGCTCATTTTAGGCTATGTCACCTAGAATGGATTTTAAGTACATAAATAACAGTATTTTACTTGATAGATGTAGGAAAATAGAAAAATGAGTGTTTAGCTTAGAACCACCTAAAAGGCATCCTGAATCTCCTTTCTACACAAAGTAAGATTTCCCTACCAACCAGCCTCTTCTTCTTCCTCCTCCTCCAATATCCCTAGTCAGTTCCCTGGTTTGGGCGAAATTCTAAAGGAAAGTTCAATTGGCATTAATATAAAATAAATATATTTAGAATTAACAGCTTTCATACGATACTCACCAACATATGTAAACAAGTCCAGACTCCAATCCTAAAGGAGTCTAAGTAAATGCAGTTCCAGTGCATTAATGATAATGGGTTTTAATATGAGTTAAAAAAAATTAAAATCACATGCACTTAAAGTGTGCTTTATGCCAAAATCAGAACATCTGTCAGTAAGAGAAGAAACACTATTCCCATGTTTATTCACAACCTTGGTAGATTTGGGAACTAGTTTCCTACTCTTAGATCCATAAATTGAAAGTCACAAATTTCTACTTAAACAAATTGTCAAATAAGCAATTAAATTTGTAATTGTATCTATTATAGAGAGACGCTACTGATTCTTTTCATCATCCACAAATATTTTTGTATTGCTGACCTCCAATTTTCCTTTGAATTTGAGTTAAACTTTCATTTAAAAAAAAAAGGTAGCTTTATTTAAATGTATTAAGTAACTTATTTCAAGAGACGAAAATTAGAGAAATATAACTGAAATCACTGATATAAAACATGATTAATCCTTAACATTATCAGAAAACAATGAAATAATGTTTTAAAAAACAAAATTGTTGGGGTGCCTGGATGGCTCAATTGATGAAGCATCTGCCTTTGGCTCAGGTCATGATCCCAGGGTCCTGGCTGGTTCCCTGCATTTAGCTCTCTGCTCAGTGGGGAGCCTGCTTCTCCCTCTCTGCTGCTCCCTCTGCTTGTGCACTCTCTCTCTCTAATAAGAAAATAAATAAATAAAATTAAAAAATAAAAATAAAAAATAATTATTTTATTTATTTTAATTTTTATTTTTTTAAAGATTTTATTTATTTATTTGACAGAGAGATACACAGTGAGAAAGGGAACACAAGCAGGGGGAGTGTGAGAGGGGCAGCAGGCTTCCCGCTGAGCAGGGAGCCCAACAAGGGGCTCGATCCCAGGACCCTGGGATCATGACCTGAGCGAAAGGCAGACGCTTAACAACTGAGCTACCTGGGAGCCCCCCAAATAATGTTTTTAATAACCATCACTGTTGTGGGGTTATACAACTTACAAAATCTTAATTTAATTTAATTTTTAATTTTATTATTTTAATTTTTTCTTTTTCAGAGAGAGACAGAGGAAGAGGGAGAGAATGCATGCTGGGCATGGAGCCCAACACAAGGCTCTATCTCAGGACCCCGAGATCATGACTGGAGCCAAAATTAAGTCAGACACTTCACTGACTGAACCACCCAGGTGCCCTTAAATATTTTACTTTAATAGAACTGCATATATTTATCACCATGTATTTGCATTTTTGAAATACTTTACCTATTTTACAACCTCTGATCATTCTAAACATATTGTTGAATATGGTTATTGCTAAGCATAATGTAAAATTCTGATGATAAAATGAGGAAGAAATGTACATGTTTCCCACTCCAGTTAGGAATACAAATATCCTGGGGTGCTTGGGGGGCTCAGTTGGTTAAGTGTCTGAGTTGGGGTCCTGGGATTGATCCCTGACTTGGGCTCCCTGATCAGCAGGGAGTCTGCTATTCCCTCCCCCTCTAACACTTCCCCCACTCTGCTCTTCCCACCCCTTCGGCCCCTCCCACTGCTCGTGCTCCCTCTCTCTCTCAAATAAATAAATAAATAAATAAATAAATAAATAAATAAATAAATAAATAAATAAATAAATAAATAAATAAAATCTTAAAACAAAAAAAAGAATATAAGGATCCTGGAGGTCATGCTCTCTCAGGAGAGGACACACTGGGCTACTACTTAAACTTGATTCTATGTTACTTCGCCAAGATGACCCACAACCGCTTTGTCCTCATAGACTTGAGATGATTTAAAGTCAATATAAGACCA
>NW_025411026.1:0-5577 GCF_002201575.2 Neomonachus schauinslandi | reverse complement strand
TACTTGGCTTCATGAAGAGCTGCATTGGTCTCCAGTCCCAAGTGCACATGGTAAGCCTGATGTCCAGGTGCCTGCTTGGCCTAGTAAAGTGCTGAGTTGTTGGTCTCCAGGTCCATGGACACATGATAAGTTGGCTCCTCAGGTACCTGTTTGGCCTAGCAGAGAGCTGAGTTGTTGGTCTTCTGGTCCATGGGCACATGGTGATCCTACTGTCAAGTTGTCTGCTTGGCCTAGCCCAGGGCTCCTTTCTTGGTCTCCAGGTCCAAGGGCACATGGGGAGCCTGCTGTTCAGGTGCCTGCTAGGCCCAGGATAGAGGTGAGGTGTGGTTTCCAGATCCAAGGGCACGTGATAAGCCCACTCTCCAGGTGCCTGCCTGTCCTAGTAGAGAGCTGAGTTTTTGGACTCCAGTTCCAAGGGCATATGGTGATGGTGTTATTCAGGTGAATCCTTTTCCCAATACTGAGCTGGGATGCAGGACTCGTGGTTTCTTGACCCTTGGCAAGCCTGGTATTCTCTGGACTTACTTGCCTTGTGCTACGCTGGAGTGGCCTGTTTGTGGTAGGACTCCTTGTGCACCCAGTGTCTGTGTGACTCATCTGCCCAGTCGTATCAAATTGGTTCAGAAGACTCCCAGTCTTTGGGTTCCTGGTTGGTGCTCTCCTATGGGGATTGACTTTCTGCTTGTTATACTTTGTTGGAGGGTTTGTGGTCTGTGGGCTCCTGGTCAGCCAGGTGTCTGGGGGGTTACTTTGTCCACTGCTGAGCTGGTTCAGCCAGCTCGTGGCCTCAGGATTTGTGGTCCAAGGACTTGCACTGTGTCCAATGATGTGGTGATTCCTTCTCCCAGTACTTACTTGTTTTGTAAAAGTCCCGCTCTCCCTGGTGTCTGTAGGCGTTCTAAACATTGTCGACATCAGGGACGGATGGACATTCAATTCATTCATGGTCCCTGTGCTGAGCTGGTTTGGAGGGCTCCAGAGTAGTAATGTGCCCAGTGCTCCCTCAGGATGTGGACTCAGCTTTCCTGTGCTGAGCCCTGTTGTGAATCCAGAGGTGTGGGAACCAGCTGGCTGAGAATCCATGGTGATCTGATTTCCAGTGTCCCACTCCCATGTGCCAAAAGAGATGTGTTCCTGAGCAGCTGGGCCATCCTCATAGTGGGAAAAAGGTCCAGGAGTCGCCGGATGAAGGTTTGAAGACCTCAGGACCACACAGGGGTGCAAAGGTAGGTGCAAACATGAAGGTGGACTGCAGAGTGTTGGTGAGAGGCCCAGGGCAGAAGGAGTGGGCAGAGGGCTTGCCATGGGCAGGGCAGAGAAAAAGTCAGAGAATGCTAGGAATAGCAGGAAGAGCTGTAGCTGAAGCACCATCTCTCTCCTCTATGCAGCCTTGGCTTTTGCCAAGCTTTTATTTATTTTATTTTATTTTATTTTTTTAAAGATTTTATTTATTTATTTGACAGGGAGAGACACAGCGAGAGAGAGAACATAAGCAGGGGGAATGGGAGAGGGAGAAGCAGGCTTCCCGCAGAGCAGAGAGCCCGATGTGGGGCTCGACCCCAGGACGCTGGGATCATGACCTGAGCTGAAGGCAGACGCTTAATGACTGAGCCACCCAGGCGCCCCTGTTGCCAAGCTTTTAAAACAGCTCTGGGGCATGAGAATTCCTTCTTGTGATGTCACCACCATGCCCTGGCCAATCACCAGGGTGCTGTCACGTTGGCTTCCTTCGGGTGGCCAATCACCATGCAGTTTGGCTGGCGAATGACTGACGGCTATCTCAGTGACCTTCCTGACATCATTGCCTAGAAACCTTGTTTTAAAGGAAAATAGATAAGCTTTCCTTCAAGATGAAAAATTCGTATTTGGGATGAATTCATAGTGAAGGTCATGGTGAGGCTGAAAGACTCAAGGGTAGAAGGCTAAATGTGTCACACAGAGTCACCTTTCCCTAACACGCTGACACCGATGTTAGTGAAGACATGGGACATTAGACCCCATGACACATCACTGTTGTGGGGTAAGGGGGACAACATGGCACTAGGGAAATCCTACTGTCAAGTCACCCAAAAAGCTGAAATAGAAGTTTAGAGAATGGTAGGTGTTATGTTTGGTACATCCTCTCACAATACACCTAAACCTCGAAAGGATGAAGGTGTATCACAATTCATTACCTGCTTGTCAAACAGCATTCAGCTCTCCTAGAAGGGCGACAACAAAATGCAGCCTATCACCAGGTTCACAGTCCTCGTGTCCTGCGTCCAATCAGAAAGTTATGGGGGAAATCCTCCCTCAAATCCAACTACATACTTATCAAATCATTCAGAACACCCAAGAAATGAATCAGAGATCTGAGAAAACAAATGATACAAGTCTACAAGTAGGTAAGTGACCACCATTTAGAAGGTAGGAGGTGTGGAGACATGAATCTGGTGTGACATAGCTGAGGATACAGGGGAGGAGAGGGGGCTTGCTTGAGGAGGCTACTGCAAAGCAGTATAAGCATTAGTTTGCAAAATCAGAACTTTTGAAAGTCTGGATAAAGAAAATGAGGTATATACATACAATCAAATATTACTCAGCCACCAAAAAGAATGGCATCTTGCCCTTAGCAAAAATGTGGATAGAACTAGAGGGTATTATGCTAAGTGAAATAAATCAAAGACAAATATCATATGATTTCTCTCATATGTGCAATTTAAGAAACAAGTGATGACAATAGAGGAAGGGAAGAGCAAATAAAATAAGATGAAAACAGAGAGGGATGCAAAACATAAGAGACTCTTAATTGTAGGGATCAAACTGAGGGTTGCTGGAGGGGAGGTGGCTGGGACATGGGTTGATTGGTTGATGGGCATTAAGGATGGTATTTGATGGAATGAGCAGTGGGTGTTCTATGCAACTGATGCCTCCCTAAATTTACCCTCTGAAACTAAAAAAAAAAAAAAATGCAATGTGTTCCTGAACCTTCTGTATTTGTTCCCACCTGGCACACAGCAAGCTTCCACTGAGTACTTGTTGAAAGAATGAGCTCAGATGGAGCTGTCTCCTCCCAGAGCAGATACATAGGATCTGGAACTTAGGGGAGAGAAGAGTGAAGAGCAGAGAGGTGTTCCTGTTATGGGATGAACATGTCACGGGGATGAAAGGCACAGCATAGGGAATATGGTCAATGATATTTTAATTGTATCTCTGGTGATGGACGTAACTACACTTGTGGTGAGTGTAGCATAAGGCAAAAACTTGCCCAATCACTATGATGTCCACCTGAAGCTAACATGATATTTCGTGTCAACTATGCTTCAATTTAAAAAAAAAAATGAGTCTGAAAGTATATATATAAAACAGAATTGAGTTTGTCTGGGAGTGACAGGAACCCAAATGCAATCCAGCTGGAATTAGCCTCACTCAGCCTGTCTAAGGGCTGAAGGTAACTCTGGTCTCTTGGGGACACTCCTCTCTCCACTTCTGCATAACTTACTTCCAGTTCCCTTCTTTGCTGATTTCTGCTTCAGCTTCCTTTGCCAGCTTTTTCCTGTGTGCCCCTTTGCTTGGAGTTCATGCTCTTCTCCTCAGGATCCTCATGGGGAGGACCATCTATCCCCTGGCTTCAGAGAGCACCTCTCTGGAGGCCCTTGAGGATTCTTTTGTGGGTAAGTGTATAAAGTGCATTCCATGGATAGGATCAATAACTGGCTATGTGTGGATTTTAGTTTTGATCCATGAGTGTACAGCATGGAAGAGCCTTGCCTCTGGAGCTATAATCACTAAAGGCTGACCTGTTTCTTGAGGATAAAGCTCATTCCCTGTTTCAATCTTATGTGCCTCTAATTCATAAATATGTACCGGGGTGACGTATCCTATCTCTGTGGTATATTTATGAACTCTGTAATTCCTAGCTTTCCTACAAAGTTTGTTTTGTGCTCTCCCACAGTGGTGCTGCTGGAACACGATTGGGCTGCTAAGGCAAAGAAGCATTTCTAACTTGTAGTATCAGAGACAGCAAGCTTTGAAGGGGTTGGGACGATGTGGTGATCTTTGTGTGACCTCACGAAGCACATGAAAACCCACGTTCTGAGTCTTGTGCATCTTCTTCCAAGTGGAATTTCTCCTGCATGTTGGCTTCCTGGACCAAGTCCTGAGCCAGCTGCTGCCAAGGAGGAGGAAGACCAGGATCTGCAGGTACTTCCAGGTGCTTCATTGGCATAGGGGAGTGGGGGTACCAGGGTGTGGACTGCGACCCTGGGGTGTGCGGGCATAGTGCGGGACCTGGGGGTGCAGGCAGGGACTCCAGGCTAGGCAAGCAGGGAGGTGGTTGTTAGGCTAAAAGGTAGCCCTCATTCATTCACCTCTGGATAGATACCTGGGTTGTTTCCATACCTTGGCTATTGGGAGTCCTGCTACAAGAAACGTAGAGGTGCTTTAGCTTCACACCGAGGGCACCCAGGCTGTTGAGCTGAAGCTGAATTGGGTACGACTGACGTCACAGGGCTCTCTGTGCAGAGGGTGGCTGGAGTGGAGATGGATCGGGAGCTGAGTTTTTCTGGGGTGCTCTGCACAGGGGGTACCCTGGTAAAACAGCTGCAGCTGAGGTGGGTGTGGGCTGGAGTGTCCCAGTGCTCTCTGCAGGGAAGGCACTTTGGGATGATAGCTATAGCAGAAGTGAATTCAGGATTGGGGGGCTTCTCTGTGCACAGGATCTCCTAGAAAGATGGCTGACGCTCAGTGGGCGAAAGCTGGGGTGTCCCGGGGTCTTCAGCCCTACGAGAGTCTCGACAGCATTTGGGCTGGGTGGTCCTGTGCTTTCCACATAGGGGGCTCCTTGGCAGGGCTCCTGGAGCTGAAGCAGTAGTGACCCGGGAGTCCCCGTAGCCCTCCTTGCAGGGGTGCCCTAGGAAGCCGAGTCGTGTAGGCCTGGAGTGTTCTGGGATGCCGAGCACCTGTGTGCCCTCAGTGTGAGGTCTCGCGCTGTGTTGAATGCTGACCAGGGTGTCCCAGTGTGTGCCAGCTGGGTTTGCCTTGTTGGCACAGCTGGGTCTAGAGTGGGCCGGGGACCCAGGGCTCAGCAAGGTAGTACCCTGGCTGGGGCGCTCAGACCCTGCTTCTGTCCATGTTCTCAAGGTGGAGTGGAATGTGACCATGGTGTTTGCCAGGACCTTGGCAGAGAAAGACATCCAGCACTCTCCCTCCCCATTTCGGGGAGCTTTGGGGTGGATCTTTTACATTCTAGTTGCTCATTAAAATGCAGCGTCATTTCTGTGCCCCAGGCAGACAAATCAGCTTACGGGCCCCAGAGCTATCTCTCCCCACTGCAGTTGGCAGGCTGCTAGGCTGGGGTCTTCTGCTACGATGTCTCTGTTTCTCTCCTGTTGTGCAGAAGCTGTTCCGACTGCCCTCAGTTGTTCTTCGGGAGGATCTGCTCTAAACATAGGTGGAGATTGGTGTATCTGGAGGAGGTGAGTTCAGTTCTCACCTTAGGTCAACTGAATGAGGTCCCCAACTTGGACTCCTGTCTTTGTAAACTTGCTCGAGTTATTTCACTTCTCAGTGGCTCCATTTCCTGACTGTAGAATAGAA
>NW_025411025.1:0-5584 GCF_002201575.2 Neomonachus schauinslandi | reverse complement strand
AGCAGGGTTCCCGCTGAGCCAGGAGCCCGATGTGAGGCTCAATCCCAGGACCCTGGGATCATGACTTGAGCCAAAGGCAGACGCTTAACGACTGAGCCACCCAGGCGCCCCTAGCAGCATTTTTCCAGATAGATCTCCTGAACAAGGGCAATAAAATATAAACTACTGGGACTACCTCAAAATGCAAAGCTTCTGTACAGCAAAGGAAACAATCAACCAAAATTAAAGACAACCTCCAGAATCAGAGAAGGTATTTGCGAACAGCTATCCAATAAAGGGCTAATTTCCAAAATATATAAAGAACTTACACAGCTCAACTCCCAATAAACAAATCATCCAATTAAAAATGGACCGAAGACATAACAAACATTTTTCCAAAGAAGACGTCCCATTGGCCCACAGACACATGAAAAGATGCTCAATATCATCATCATCAGGGAGATTCAAATCAAACTATAATGAGATACCACCTCATACCTGTCAGAATGGCTAAAATCAACATCAACACAATGAAAGAACAAGTGTTTGTGAGGATGTGAAAAAGGAACCCTCTTGCACTATTGATGAGGAAACAAACTGGTCTAGACACTGTGGAAAACAGTATGGAGGTTCCTCAAAAAGTTAAAAACAAAACCACCGTACAATCCAGTAACCACACTCCTGGGTATTTACCCAAAGAATACAAGAACACTAATTGAAAGGGATATATACACCCCTATGTTTACAGCAGCATTATTGACAATTGCCAAATTCTGGAAGCAGCCCAAGGGTCCATCTGTTGATCAGTAGATCAATAAGATGTGGTATGTATATAAACACATATGCACATAAACCATATAAATATATATGTATTTATATATATATAATAGATATTATAACACACACACACACACACACACACACACACACACACCAAAAACGGAATATTATACAGCCATAAAAAATAACGAGATCTTGCCATTTGCAACAACATGGATGGAGCTTGAGTGTATTATGCTAAGTGAAATAAGGCGGTCAGTGAAAACAGATACCATAGGATGTGTATATTAAATATAGTAGAATGGAAAAATTAATAATAAATAATAAACTGGGAATAAAAAGAAAGAGATGGCTTTATTTAGTTTTAATTTTATTTCAGTATAGTCAAAAGGTAATGTTGCATTAGTTTTAGGTGCAAGACCTTGAGATTCCACAACTTGAGATTCCACAAGCTTAAATATTATGCTGCTATGCTCACCGCAAGTGCAGTTACCATCAGTCGCCATACAACAGAATTACAATATCAGTGACTATGTTCCCTATGCTGTGCCTATTAATAAACCCAATTAAAAATGGGTTTATTAATTATTGTAGTGTGGGGAGCACCCATCTTAGGGGAATCATAGGACATCTCAGGATGAAAATTATAGAAAGAATATATAATGTTTAGGTTTGTGTTAAGTGATTGTGCAAGGCTTTTAGGAAGTGGGGTTTGCTTTGGTATTAAATTGAGAGAAGCATATCCATGCTTGCTCATGCAAGCATGAGGAATTCTATGACTGTCTGTCTTAATAACTCTTACATAGGTGAACCCTATCAGAGCAAGGCTAACACAGTCACTGGTAACAAAGCCACAGTCATTCATTTGTAGGAAAGGGAAATGCTCAGTAATTTTTTGACTTGGGTGATGTTCGTGTTGTGTCTATGTTCACACAGGATTGGGCAGGGTCTTGTTTTTGCCGTGGTCCATCATGGTCACAGAGTTGCTGTGTTCAATATTCAATATTGATGGTATTAGTTTCCTATTGCTGATAGAACACATTACTCTACCCTTTTTAGCTTTAAAAACACCAGTTTATTTCCTTACACTTCGTGTGGTCAGAAGTCTGAAATTGGTCTCACTGAGCTAAAATCTAGTCATTGTCAGGCTGCATTTCCTCTGGAAAATCTAGAATACAATAGTTTCCTTGCCTTTTCACTTTCTAGATATCTCCTGACCTCCATGGCTGGTGCCTTCCTTCCCTGACTTTTGAGGTCAGCAACATTGAGCTGAAACCTCACACTGTCATTTCTATGATTTATTTTTTTTAGTGTTTTATTTTTCAGGTTTTTCGAATTTTTTCATCTATCTATCTATCTATCTATCTATCTATCTATCTATCTATCTAGTGTGATTGACTCCTTTCATTGTATTTTATTTTTTCTTTCTTCTTTTCTTTTCTGGACACAATGACGAGATGGAGAAATTCACCCCAAAAGAAAGAACAGGATGTAGTACTCACTAATAGGGATTTAGTCACTATGGATGTAAGTCAAGTATCTCAACTAGAATTTAAAACAATGGTTAGAAAGATACTAGATGGGCTAAAAAACAAAGCATAGGAGACACTTGAGAATCCCTCACTGTAGAAATAAAAGAACCCAAATCTAGACAGGCCCAAATTAAAAATTCCATTACAGAGATTCAGTCCCCAATGAAGACTATTAAGAGGACAGTGAATGAGCCAGAAGAGGAAGTCAGTGATATACAAGCTAAACTAATGGAAAATAAGGAAGCTGAAAAAGAGAGAAAGAAAAGTATTGGATCATGAGGGGAGATTTTGAGAACTCAGTACTTCCCTAAAGTGAAAGAATATCCAGATAATAGGGGTCCCAGAAGATGAGGAGAGGGACAGAGGGGGAGAAGGTTTATTTCAATAAATTGGAGCTGAGGACTTCCCTACCCGGGAGAAGAAAACATGTACTCAAGTCCAGGAGGCACAGAGAACCCCTCTAAAATCAATAAAAATATGTCACCATCTTGACATATAATAGTCAAGCTTCCAAATTTCAACGATAAAGAGAAAATCCTGAACGCAGCTCAGGACAAGAGGGCCTTAACCTACAAGGATAGATACATAAGTCCAGCAGCACACGTGTCCCCAGAGACCTGGCAGCCCAGAAAGCACTGCATGATATATTCAATGTGCTAAATGGGAAACGTATGCGGTCAAGAACACTTCATCCAGGGAGCCTATCATTCAGAGTAGAAGGAGAGATAAAGTATTTCCGGGACAAACAAAAAGTTAAGGATTATGAACACTAAACCAACCCCAAAAGAAATATTTTGGGGGATCCTTTGAGTGGAGACAGAGCCCAAAGGTAACAAAAATCCAGAAAGGAACAGAGACCATCTAGAGAAACAGCACCTTTGCAGGTAAATCAATGGCACTGAATTCATTCCTTTCAATAATTTACTCTGATGTAAATGGACTCAGTGCTCCAATCAAAAGACACAGGCTATCAGCATGGATTAAAAAACAAAAACAAAAACAAAAAAAAACAAGACCTATCAATATGCTGCTTACAAGCAACTCATTGTGGAGCCAAAGACACATCCAGATTGAAAATGAGGGCATGGGGAATCCTTTATCACACTCATGGACATGAGCAGAAAGCTGATGGGGCCATCCTTATATACCAGACAAAGTAGATTTTAAACCAAAGCCTATTATAAGAGATGAAGAAGGACACTCTATCATAATAAAAGGGTCTATCCAACCAAAAGATCTAACAGTTATAAGTATCTACGTCCCTAAGTTGGGAGCAGACAAATATATACACCAATGAATAACAAAATTAAAAAAACTCATTGATAATAATACAATACTAGTAGAGGTCTTTAACATCCCACTCACAGCAATGGATGGATCATCTAAGCAGAAGATCAACAAGGAAACAACGGCTTTGAATGACACAAGGGACCAGTGGGACTGCACAGAGATATTCAGAGCACTGCCCCCTAAAAGAGCAGGAAACACATACTTTTGTAGTGTACATGGAACATTCTCCAGAATAGATCACATACTGGGTGAGAAATTAGGTCTCACCAGTACCAAAAGATTGACATCATACCATGCATATCTTTAGAACACAGCGCTATGAATCTTGAAGTTAACCACAAGAAAAATGTGGAAGGACCACAAATACGTGGAGGTTAAAGAGCAACCTACTGAAGAATGAATGGAGAACCAGGAGATTAAAGAAGAATCAAAAAATACACGGAAGCAAATGAAAATGGAAGCGGGACAACTCAGAGCCTTTGGGATGCAGCAAAGGCGGTCCTGAAGGGAAGTATATGGCAATACAGGCCTTCCTCAAGAAACAAGTTATATTCTCCAACACACGACCTGACCTTAAACCTAAAGGAGCTAAAGAAAGAACAGCAAATAAAGCCTAAATCCAGCAGGTGAAGAGAAATAATAAAGTTTAGAGTGGAAATCAATGATATAGAAATTAAAAAAAAAAGTAGAACAGATCAATGAAACTAAGAGCTGGTTCTTTGAAAGAGTTAGGAAGATGGATCAAACCCTAGCCAGACTTATCAATAAGAAGAGAGAAAGACCCCCCCCAAAAAAAAACCGTGAATGAAAAAGGAGAGCTCTCAACCAACATGGAAGAAACACAGACAATCGTAAGAGAATATTATTTGCAATGAAATGCCAACAAATTAGGTAATCTGGAAGGAATGGAGGCATTCCTAGAAATCTATAAGCTACCAAAACTGAAACAGGAAGAAATAGAAAACCAAACCAGACCTGTAACCAGCAAAGCAACGGAATCAAAACCCTCCCAACAAACTAGTCTTGGGCCTGATGGCTTTCCAGGGGAATTCTAGCAAATATTTAAAGAAGAATTAATACCTATTCTTCTGAAACTGTTCCACCAAATAGAAATGGAAGGAAAACTTCCAGACTCATTCTATGAGGTCAGCATTACCTTGATCCCAAAACCAGACAAAGACACCACCATAAAGGAGAATTTCAGACCAATATCCCAGATGAACATGGATGCAAACCTGCTCCCCAAGATCATCGCTAATAGGATCCAACAGTACATTCAAAGGATTATTCACCACAGCCAAGGGGGACTTATTCCTGGGATGCAGGGGTGGTTCACATCTGTAAATCAATCCAATGGGATACACCACACTAATAAAAGAAAGGACAAGAACCATATGATCATCTCAACAGATGCAGGAAATGCATTTGACAAAATACAGCATCCTTTCTTGATAAAAACAATGCGCCATGTAGGGAAAGAAAAAATACCTCAATATCATGAAAGACCACAGCAAATATCATCCCCATCAGAAAGAAACAGAGAGCTTCTCCCCCACGGTCAGCAACACGACAGGGATGTCCACTCTCACCACTGTTGTTCAACATACTACTGGCAGTCCTACCCTCAGCAATCAGAGAAAAAAAAACCAAAAAAGGCACCCAAAGTGGCAACAAAGAAGTCAATCTCGCACTCTTTGCAGATGACAAGGTATTCTTTGTGGAAAACCCAAAAGACTCCACCCAAAAACTGCTAGAATCGATACAGCAATTCTGCAAAATCTCAGGATATCAAACCAATGCACAAAGGCAGTTGCATTCCTGTACACTAACCATGAGGCAGAAGAAAGAGAAATCAAGGAATCGATTCCACTTACAATTGCCCCGAAAAACATGTGATACCTAGGATTGAACCTAACATAAGAGGTAAAGGATCTATACTCTGAAAACTATAGAACCCTTAGGAAAGAAGTAGAGGAAGACACAAAGAAACGGAAAAATATTCC
>NW_025411024.1:972-5585 GCF_002201575.2 Neomonachus schauinslandi | reverse complement strand
TTCTTTTTGTTGAGGTGATTTTTTCCGTCTTGTCATTTTGTGCAGAGGAGAATAGATTAATGAGAGAACAAAATGCTAGCAGAGTAACAACGTCCCCAGAAAATATACTCTAAACAAATCAGAAAAGACCTGAAGCAGTGGGAAAAGAAAGGGAAAGAGAGAAAAAAGAGAAAGAAAAAAAGAAAAAGATAAAGATAAAAATAAAAACAAACAAAACAAAACAACAACAACAACAAAAAAAACAGAATGTGATCAAATATGATCAGGCTGGTATATAGATCAGTGCCACACACTAGATTTGGGGTGTATTTTGGTCTTTTAGAAGAAAGTGCCTCCCAAAATTTTAAAGAAAGAAAAACTTATATATGTACAAAAATAAGGGTTGATATGATGAAGGGATGGAATATGACTGTGAAGATGGAAATTATAAAAAATTTTATAAAAGGAATTGATAAGTTGTTTGAAAAAAGAAAGAAGAGGATTTAAAAAAAGAAAAAAGAGAAAAAAAAGGGGGAAGAGGATGTGATCAGGCAGGGGAATAGAAAACACCATATGCTAGAGATTTAGGGTATATTTTAATCTGTTAGAAGAAACTATCTCAAAATTTTAAACAACTTATATATATAAGCCAAAATATGGGTTACTACTATGAAGGGATAGAATATGACTCTAAAAATGAAAAATAAAAATGTTTTTTTTTAAAAAAAGGGATTGATAAGATGTTGGTTGAAAAAGGGAAAAAGAAAAATTCAAAAAGAAAAAAAAAGGAAAAAAAGACAGTTAAAAAAATTAACTTTGAAAGACTAAAGAATCATGGTAAAAAAGCCATGAATTCTATGTGCAGTAGAGCTGGAGTTCTGCCGTTCTCATTGATCGGTAAACTTGGTCTTGGCTGGCTGTTCTCGCTGATCTTCTGGGGAGGGGCCTGTTGCTGTGGTTTCCAAATGTCTCTGCTGGAGGCAGAATTGCCCCGCCCTTGCCCCCTCCCGGCTAAGTAATCTGCTCGGGTTTGCTCTCTGAGGCTTTTGTTCCCTGCGAGCTTTCCGTACAGCTTTGGAGGCGGAGAGTGAAAATGGCGGCCTCCCAATCTCCGCCCCATAGGAGCCAAGAACTCGGGGCCCCGCTTCTCAGTGAGCCCCCAGAGAAAAGCCGTCAGTCACTCCCGTGTCCCCGGTCTCCAGCTGCACTCCATGCTCACCCGGCCTGTGACCGCATGTTTCTATCTCTGGCACCCGACCCCGGGTGGAGTCTCCAAACCCAGCAGATCCCTGCGCTGCACTCCTGCGTGGCTCCTCCCGGGGAAGGAAGGTGAGTCTCCCCGGATCTGCCGCTTGTTGGGTCCCTGCTGGAGGAGCAGTGGCCCGACTGTGCCGCGGATCATGGTCTATGACAACCCCGAGCTGAGAGCCCGCGCCTGGGCTCCGCCTCTGCAGCCGGCTTCCCTGCCACACTCAGGCACCCCCGGTCTTTCTGTGACCCCGAGGGTCCTGAGACCACACTGTCCCGGAGGGTTCCATCCCCCGCTTAGCCACCAGAGTGACGGCCCTCAGCGGAGCAGACTTTTAAAAGTTCCGATTTTGTGCTCCGTGGTTCTATCACTTGCCAAAAGCGGCTGACGGAGGCCCCTCCCCCGCCACCTATCCTCCCGAATATCGCCTCGGATTCACTTCTCCGCACGTCCTACCTTCCAGAAAGTGGTCGCTTTTCTGTTCAGAGAGTTGTTGCTATTCCTTTCTTCGATCTCCTGTTCGGTTTGTAGGTGTTCAGAATGGTTTGATCCCTATCCAGCTGAATTCCTGAGAGGAGACGAAATCCAGGTCTCCTACTCCTCCGCCATCTTGCTCTGCCCCCCCTAACCCACTGTATCTTTGATCACCATTTATCTGCTAACTAGGTTTCCAACCGGGACTGTCTAGAATATACTTTCTCCTTCCATTATCCTACAGATTTATAATTATCCTTTAAAATTTGGTGTACATGTGATTTCCTTCAGAAAGGCTTTCCTAAAGCCCAGTATGATGTAAGTCATAATCTCCATCCATAAGGAGTGTGACTTATCCCTTTTTATATTATAGCCACTACATAACATAGGGTCCAGCACATAATAGGTGCTTAATGAATATGTAAGTGAAGGAATGAATAAATGAATGCATAAGAGCTCTTCCAGCCCAAGGCTGTGCTGCTAAAACATAACTGTATAACTCTCTTTAGAATCATGCCTGTTACCAGAAGATGAAACTTTATGAAAACAGAGAAACTTATCACTGTTCATATTTGATTCACTCATAATTTTACCTAATTTAGAGAAGCCACAGATACACATGTCGGCAGTTACAAACTTATCTTAAAAATAAAGACTATACCATCTGGTTTTTGAGAGCAATAGTCAAGTGAGATGTTTATTTTGAGAAGTGATACTACCTATTAATTCTATCAGTGACTATCCTGCATTGGGTCTTTGTGTGTGAGGTGTTATGCTAAGTTCATTTGTACAGAATTTAATTCATAGAACCATTTGCTTTCATGTGCAGAAGAGGAAATAGGACTAGAGAAGAGAAGGGCTTATTCTGTGTTTTAGAACTAGCACATGCCTTAGCTGAGGATCTAAATCTGACTGCTCCTACTCTAGAAGCGATGCTTTTAGCCATTATGAGGTCGTGTCAGATTGGGTCATCTGAAAAGTCTAAAATGCTCTGGTCATATTTTTCAATTATGATATGCACTTAGAATCTCTATAGCAACAATAGGAAAAAAGAAGCCCACTGTAATAAATAGCTAATAGGGACAGGATTGTCCAGAAATTAAGGAAAATTTGTACTATATAGTTCTGTAAAATGTGAAGCCCTCTTGTTCTAAGGGAATGACTAGTTCAATGAGAGAAAAGGGACCATATCAGACTTCCCATTGCCTAGAATTTGCCTGGTTGTCATGCCATTTCATATCACGCCCCAGGTTCACCACATTGCAGCTGTATTAATTTCTTTCCTGATCTTTGAATTTTTCAGCTATTTCTGTCTCTGGGCCCTTGCATTTACTTCCCCCACTTTCTGGAACTCTTGTCTTACAGCTCTTTGAATAACTGGATTACTGGATTTGTACATGGAGCATACTATACAGCCAGTAAATACTTTCTGAACAAAGGAAAGAAACAGGCAGATGAGTTGTTGACCTATTGAGCATTGGTTTTATACTGATTTACCTCTAGGTCTCTTTCTCCTTTACTGTACTTTGAGATATTATTGATGGTAAGCATGTGCTTAAAAAAAGTTTTTTTTACATCCCCAGAAGAGGGAGAAGGGAAGTAAGCAAATGTTAATTATTTGATGTACCAGATTCTTATATATAATTGCCCCTTCAATCCTCAAAACATCTCTTTGCAGTAGTTTGCAGACATGAAATTTGAGGCTCAGAGAAGTTAATGGTGTAGTCAAAATTGTTCAAATATAGAACCAGCCTTATATAACCCAGGTGTAGTGGCGCCTGGGTGGCTCAGTCGGTTAAACATCTGACTCTTGATTTCAGCTCAGGTCATGATCTCATTGTGGTGAGATAGAGCTCTGCATGGGGCTGCATGCTCAGTGTGGAGTTGCTTGAGATTCTTTCTCTCACTCCCTCTCTCCCTCCCCGTGCTCTCTCTCAAAATAACTAAATTAAAAAAAAATCTTAAAAAACAAAATCCAGGTCTGTCTGATTCCAGAGACCATTTTCTTTCTTTCTTTTTTTTTTTTTTAAGATTTTATTTATTTATTTGAGAGAGAGAATGAGATAGAGAGAGAGAGCATGAGAAGGGGGAGGGTCAGAGGGAGAAGCAGACTCCCTGCCGAGCAGGGAGGCCGATGTGGGACTCGATCCTGGGACTCCAGGATCATGACCTGAGCCGAAGGCAGTGGCTTAACCAACTGAGCCACCCAGGCGCCCCCAGAGACCATTTTCTTCCCATGATACCAGAGTGACTTGCATGGATGAAATAATTAAAACACTTATTGTGAAAGAGAAGCAGTGAAGAAATAGGGACTCACTTTGGGATATTAAGAAAAATGTTTACATAGATAGAACTCTTGGGTTTCCTCCATTTAGTGCATGCCCTTCCTTGTCCTGGGGTCATTGGGTTAGCTATCTGGCTAATCTGTCTTGCTAGATTATTGAGAGAATAAGAGGCTGAGTGGTATTTTAATAGTAGTTTAATAGTAACAGACAAAGCAATATTACAGCTTTTCTCTACTAGTAAAGTTAGAGGAACAGGAATTAGGATATAGAAGCAGGAACATTGGTCAATGATACATTTCAGAATGGACCTCAGGTATCACGGGTTGATGCTTTAAAAAGGAAAACCAGAAACTGAGGGTAGGGAACAGTGCATGGAAACCTCTTCTGCTCTCACATGCCATTTTGGGCTAGATCATATGGAGAATCACCTCTATCTTCTCATTGAGCACTGAATCGTATCCAGTGTGTGATCTTTTTTTTTTAAGATTTTATTTATTTGAGAGAGAGAGAATGAGAGCAAGCGAGCATGGGAGGGGAGGGTCAGAGGCAGAAGCAGACTCCCCGCCGAGCAGGGAGCCGGATGCGGGACTCGATCCCGGGACTCCAGGATCATGACCCGAGCGGAA
>NW_025411024.1:0-962 GCF_002201575.2 Neomonachus schauinslandi | reverse complement strand
GCGGGACTCGATCCCGGGACTCCAGGATCATGACCCGAGCGGAAGGCGGTCGCCCAACCAACTGAGCCACCCAGGCGCCCTGCATCTGCTTTCTGTTTGGAATTTTGAAGAAGCCCCAAATTACTGAACATGCATACTCAAGCTGCATGTTAGTACTATTATTCTGAGAATGGTGTGTGTGTGTGTGTGTAAGATGTGGCAGAAAGCAAATGAACTATAATGTGATATTCTAATTCTGTTATCCCAAGTGACTCTCAGAACCAGAACACTTTTCTGTGGCAAAAGGGGGCTACAGATCTTAGGATAGAAGAGGTTAGGTAAACACCCTACAGTGCCTTTAGCATTTCCCTGACAATGTTAGGACCTTAGAAAATTTTAACTCTAATTACCCCTCTCCTGTCTTTTGTGTTATTGTTGTTATATATTTTAATTTTAGACCTAGAAACAATGAACAATCTAGTAGCAATAAACATCCCTAGCACCCAGACTATGGTCTTGAAATACCAATTTTCAGTAAAAGAAACCAGGACTGCTTAGAGAAATCTCAGATTCCAGGTTTGAGGCAGGAGATGTACAAGATGAGCCAGGAGTACATTGTCATACCAGTCAGCAAAGAAGCTATCAAAAACTATCGGGACTGTGCCAAAAGGAATTGGAAAACAATCTGTAGATCCCTCCACTGGCTTAAGATGGAATAAATCGAGCTTCAGTAAGAGTAACCACAATGGACTGAAAAGTGACAAATAGGTTTAAATCTGTAAGTTCATAATGATTAAAAAAACCATACCTAATAAATCACCTTTGAAGGATGCTGTTTATTTTTCAAGCTGGTACATAAAGGTAAGAATCAAGCATTTATCCTACCTTTCCTATACCTCTGGGTAAACAACTAGTAAATGAAGAAAAGATTACAGAGGGGCGCCTGGGTGGCTCAGTCATTAAGTGTCTGCCCTCGGCTCAGG
>NW_025411023.1:0-5585 GCF_002201575.2 Neomonachus schauinslandi | reverse complement strand
TAATTTGCTGGCATAGAGTTGCTCATAATATGTTCTTATAATTGTTTGTATTTCTTTGGTGTTGGTTGTGATCTCTCCTCTTTCATTCATGATTTTGTTGATTTGGGTCATTTCTCTTTTCTTTTTGATAAGTCTGGCCAGGGGTTTATCAATCTTGTTAATTCTTTCAAAGAACCAGCTCCTAGTTTCGTTGATCTGTTCTACTGTTCTTTTAGTTTCTATTTCATTGATTTCTGCTCTGATCTTTATGATTTCTCTTCTCCTGCTGGGTTTAGGCTTTATTTGCTGTTCTTTCTCCAGCTCCTTTAGGTGTAGGGTTAGGTTGTGTACTTGAGACCTTTCCTGTTTCTTGAGAAAGGCTTGTATTGCTATATACTTTCCTCTTAGGACTGCCTTTGCTGCATCCCAAAGATTTTGAATAGTTGTGTTTTCATTATCATTGGTTTCCATGAATTTTTTAAATTCTTCTTTAATTTCCTGGTTGACCCATTCATTCTTTAGTAGGATGCTCTTTAGCCTCCATGTATTTGAGTTCTTTCCGACTTTCCTCTTGTGATTGAGTTCTAGTTTCAAAGCATTGTGGTCTGAAAATAGGCAGGGAATGATTCCAATCTTTTGGTACCAGTTGAGACCTGATTTATGACCTAGGATGTGATCTATTCTGGAGAATGTTCCCTGGGCACTAGAGAAAAATGTGTATTCCATTGCTTTGGGATGGAATGTTCTGAATATGTCTGTGAAGTCCATTTGGTCCAGTGTGTCATTTAAGGTCTTTATTTCCTTGTTGATCTTTTGCTTAGACGATCTGTCCATTTCAGTGAGGGGGGTGTTAAAGTCCCCCACTATTATTGTATTGTTGTTGATGTGTTTCTTTGCTTTTGTTATTAATTGCCTTATATAATTGGCTGCTCCCATGTTAGGGGCATAGATATTTACAATTGTTAGATCTTCTTGTTGGATAGACCCTTTAAGTATGATATAGTGTCCTTCCTCATCTCTTATTACAGTCTTTGGTTTAAAATCTAATTTGTCTGATATAAGGATTGCCACCCCAGCTTTCTTTTAGTGTCCTTTAGCATGGTAAATGGTTTTCCACCCCCTCACTTTCAATCTGGGGGTGTCTTTGGGTCGAAAATGAGTCTCTTGCAGACAGCATATCGATGGGTCTTGTTTTTTAATCCAATCTGATAGCCTGTGTCTTTTGATTGGGGCATTGAGCCCATTTACATTCAGGGTAACTATTGAAAGATAGGAATTTAGTGCCATTGTATTGCCTATAAGGTGACTGTTACTGTATATTGTCTGTGTTCCTTTCTAGTCTATGTTGCTTTTAGGCTCTCTCTTTGCTTAGAGGACCCCTTTCAAGGTTTCTTGTAGGGCTGGTTTTGTGTTTGCAAATTCCTTTAGTTTTTGTTTGTCCTGGAAGCTTTTTATCTCTCCTTCTATTTTCAATGACAGCCTAGCTGGATATAGTATTCTTGGCTGCATATTTTTCTCATTTAGTGCTCTGAATATATCCTGCCAGTCCTTTCTGGCCTGCCAGGTCTCTGTGGATAGTCTGTTGCCAATCTAATGTTTCTATCATTGTAGGTTACATATCTCTTCTCCCGAGCTGCTTTCAGGATTTTCTCTTTGTCTCTGAGACTCGTAAGTTTTACTATTAGATGTCGGGGTGTTGACCTATTTTTATTGATTTTGAGAGGGGTTCTCTGTGCTTCCTGGATTTTGATGCCTGTTTCGGGGAAGACTTAAGTTTTAAGGGAATGGACGGGGCCAGATAAGACATAGAGTCGTAGAGAATTAAAACTACCTGCTTGCATCACAATATACTCACATGCGTCTGGAACGTACCTCTTGAAGTGTTGGTTTGACATTTAACCAGTAAAAACAGATGTGGTGGTCTTGGTTTTTACCACTAAAAATCATTTTTTTCCAAACAACATTTCCATCACGTAGTGGTGTCTACCTGTCCTGACATAGAGTTTAAAACATTGATCTGGGGCTTAAATAGGACTTTGAGCTGCAATGGTCTATTTTATTACATGTAACTTATGTGTTGAGTCAGCAAGGTCAAATATGGTTCTAGTAGACATCAAATCTCGACAGCTGGGGTCTGCGAGTTCTTTATTTTTTAACCTTCACTCAGATCCGTGTTTTAGAGAGAGGGCTGACATTTTCTACCTGTGACATTAAGAATATCTATGCCTGGTTAGTGCCCTTGGCTGATGAATCTCGTTGATAATTTTCTGTGGAATATCAGCCCTTGCTCTGTCAAAATACGCAGCTGCTAGCATTTTGTAAGATGCCTTCTTTTTGGTATGCTCCTTAATGCTGATGGAGTTCTTACTACGTGTTTAGGTTTTTTTTCTTTATTTGCTAAACTGTTTTTTTCCCCTTTTTAATAGATTTTATTTATTTATTTGAGAGAGTGAGCATGAACCTTGGGGAGGGGCAGGGGGAGAGGGAGAAGCAGACTCTCTGCTGAGCAGGGAGCTCGACTTGGGGCTCGATCCCAGGACCCTGAACTGAAGGCAGATGCTTAACTGACTGAGCCACCCAGGCGCTCTGCTAAGCTGGTTTTTAACTATTTTGTAACATTAAGCTATTGCTTTTGTTATTGCATAACAAAAGCTGCAAAAGCTCAATGACATGCTGCATAAGCATTGACCGACCTTGTTTGCAGGTGGTCAGCCAAGTGGCCTTTGCCTGGATTGCTTATATATCTAGGTATCAGTTGGGATCACTGGGTGATGGGTGTCTGGTCTCTGTTCCACATGTCTCCCAATCTCTGGCGGGCTAACCTGGGCACATTCTCATGACAGTGGCCAAGACCCTTGAGACCTAGACTCAAGACTGGTTCCTAGCTGCCAAAACAAGTCCCAAGATATAAGAACTCTACCACTTCAGTGAGAAAAACTGGCAAAGGGTGTAGACAGGGACAGAGAAGGATCGAAGCCCTTAAGTCAATCTACCATATAGCTCATTAATCCTGACCATGATGCTATTAGGTAGGTACAATTACAATTCCTACTCTGCAGTGGAAAAAATGAACCCATAAGGTGCTTAAGTAAACAGCTAAGGCCCCCAGCTGGTAAGTAGTGGGGCTGGAACTTGAGACTTCAGGCTCTTTACTGCTTGATTATAACTAACACAAAACCTGTCGCTCATTGGGCGCCTGGGTGGTTCAGTTGGTTAAGCAACTGCCTTCAGCTCAGGTCATGATCCCAGGGTCCTGGGATCGAGTCCCACATTGGGCTCCCTGCTCAGCGGGGAGCCTGCTTCTCCCTCTGACCCTCTCCCCTCTCATGCTGTTTCTCTCCCGCTCACTCTCTAATAAATAAATAAATAAACAAAACAAAACAAAAAAAACCCTGTAGCTCATTAAAAATAATGGACATCATGGTGAAGTGAGTATAAATTTTAGTTCACAAACTAAGATGCACGATAGAACTTGATTCTCTAGATCTCAACTTAATTGCTAACTCAGAGCTCCTATTCTGTTGAATCAGTGGAAAAATTAACCTAAATTCTTGTTGGAGATCCTTCCTCTGGAAGACATTTGTCGCTGTCTTTGGCTGCCGATCAAGTTCCCTTCTCAAGTCTGAGGAAAGCTCAAGTTTCCAAGGCTGAACTCACCTCCAGTACTGAAGATGGAAACACCAGATACGTGCTTGCCCGGCGTCCTTGAAAGTTTCAGATTCTGAGAAGTGTGGGACAGGAAAAAGCAAGGATCACAGAAGATCCATCCTGGCAATAGCTTGTAGTGGTAGCAGGGGTCACACCCGGCAGAGGCAGACATTGTTCTGACATCAGTGTCCGATGCCCAGCGCTGTTGACCTACATCCAGTAGAGACGACAGTGTCTGTGCCCGGCACTGGCCAGGGTGGTGGCTTTATGGGACTGTCATTACAGCTCAATTCCAGGCATCCTTCTGACCGCAAAGCCTCCAAACCTGGTCCTTTGGAGCTCCTGGGAGATTCTGCGAACTATAAAGAATACTTTAATATATTTTTTCTGCTGAAATTAATCAATATTCGTTTCTGTTGCTTGCAACCATGAAGCCTGATCCTTCCTGTTTTGTGCCACAGTTTTGGGACCTTGGCACTGTGCCCAGGCCTCAGAGGCGGGTCACTTGACCTACTGGCTTTAGACTATGTGGGCTCCTGCAAGCATGTCCATGGCACCATTTGCTCAACAAATTCAGCAACTCTTGGCTACCTCGCTGCCATGTTTGGCATGAAGGGATTTTGGGGAAGCTGCTTATGGCCCCACTGCCTAGACTTCCTATGCAATCATGCCTTTTGGGGACTTCCTTCTCTCTTTTGCTTAAATTCATCTCCTATTTGGGAGGATTCTCCTTCTATTCCAGGGAACCCCCTTTTCTTACATATTTTGTGCAATAGACTTTGGGTTTGTTTGCAAACTTCTTCTCGCTCTCTCCCTCCCTCTTTTAAAAGTTACATTGACTAGTCCCAGGATTTTGGAAAAATATTAGTCAAAAAAACCTTGAGAACAATTTGTGTTCTGCCCCGAGCTACCAAATGCAGATCTAACTACTTGATGAAAAATGAGGAAGACAGTGGAAAAATATTTCCCACAGGGTAATGTCTTACTGCATGAACCTAAGCTACTTTCCTGGCAGAATGGATTTCTAGGCCACCTGGCATTGTTTTGGTCTACTGTACTGATCTCACCTCTGGACAAGGATTTCTTGTCCTGCTCCACAGAACCTATGTTCTGGCTGAACCAAATCAGCTAATGTGTCTTGATTATCTTTCATGCTTTCAGATCTCTGTGCACATTTTCTCTGTCTAAAATGTCCCTCGTTTCCCTGTTCTTAGAGACCAGATCCTGACTACGCTTCAAGTAGATATGGAGGGAAGGAATCCACCCTGGTGGCATAGATAGTATTTGGATAAATGTTTCAAAAAATAGTTTGGCCATTTGGGGAAATTCATAGAGAGAAAGTCCTTCCTTTCTGGAGGCTTGTGTTTTGGTGGAAGAACTGGTCGAGCTTCTGAGACTCTGGGTAGGTCCCCACGGCTCTCCTCCAAGGAGAAGATCCATTTCCTAAGCCCTTGCATCCCTGGAACTCTGGGTTCTTGTCAACCTCATTTATTCACTGATAATATATAGGATTGGGTGTGGGGGAGAAAATTTTAAGTGCCCAGGAATAAATGGAATAATACTTTTAAGGTCATTTTAAATTTAAGTGGGCTAGAAGTTACCTATGGGGATTTTTGTCCTCTTGCGCTCTCTCTTTCTTTTATCTTGAAATGGTAATTTTCAAGGATGTTTTCGTTCTTTCAAGGACATTTATAGAGAATTTACCATGTGTAAGACATTATGTTAAGCAGAAGCTTTATGTATATAATAGAACATTAAACAAGTTAGGGATAATGGGGTGTAAACATAAAACAATTTTATTTTATCTCCCACTGTCACTTAAAACTTTATTAAACTAAATTAAGGAGTCGATCCCATTTACAATTGCACCCAAAACCATAAGATACCTAGGAATAAATCTAACCAAAGAGACAAAGGATCTGTACTCAGAAAACTATAAAATACTCATGAAAGAAATT